>NW_025194962.1:0-4273 GCF_004010195.1 Chiloscyllium plagiosum | reverse complement strand
GGATTAAAGGAATCTAATGAAAAGCGGCACTTCTGCTTCGGACCTTCAATAACAACAGCAGAAACCCGATGTGTCGAGCAGTGTATCTGGAAAGAGAAACAGGGATAATGTTTTAAATATGGAACATTCCTGATGAAGAAGTCGAGTTTCCCAAGTCTAATCAAATTACCGGCCTGGTTTGCAAAATCGGTTTTCTGAACTTTGAGCGAAAATTGTTCCAGCAGAAAAGAATTCATAACGTAGTCAGCAGACTGTGAACCTACGTGGGGAAACCCCAATGGATTTCTAATCCATCGCCTTAACCACTCGGCCATGACTACAGACAGCGAAGCAGCGTTGAGCATTGACCAAATCAGCCGTGATCTCATTGAAAGTTCTCGCTGACTTGATGAGCTAAATGCTTCCATCTCCTTTCATACCTTTGCTGTCATTTGTAAGGTGCGAGACACCAATGTAAAAGAAGAAAAGCACAAAGTTAGGAAAAGATATTTGCAGCCAAACTGAGTCAAAATTATTTATTGAAAGGAAAATCACACTTGGCAATTTGCTAGATCTCTTTGCGAACATGACCAGTAGAGCTAATCAATGGAGCTATTGATCTGAGTGTTCGTGCACCTGAAACAAACAAAGGTTAGTGACATATTCATTTCTTTTTCTGGCGAACGAAATGGTTTTTCCTGATGGTTACAATGAAAGAAATGGTTCCCAATAAAAGACAGAGATTAAGTCGCATGTAGATATACTTCAATGTGACACGATTCATTTTTAGTCCCTAATTACCCCAGAGATGGAGTGGGTGAGTTACTTTTCTTCACGCTTCAACTCCTCAGCACGGAGGTACAGACATGAAACCGCTAGAGATGGAGTTCTTGCATTGGGAACCAGCAACACTGAAGGAACTAGGCAAAAGTGAGGACGACAGATGCTGGAAACCAGATTTTAGATCAGAGTCGACAGATGCTGGAAACCAGATTTTAGATCAGAGTGATGCTGGAAAAGCACAGCAGGTCAGGCAACATCCGAAGAGCAGGCAAGTCGACGATTCTATTGCCAGCCCTGCTGCGTTCCAGCAACTGCAGCTATTTGTTTTATGTTCACCTTCATAATGTTTTGGACAAAACCAATGACCTGCCAGCATCGGAAAATCGGCAGAAGTACTGGTTCACCGATATGTTTGCTGAACAATACAATCATTCCATGAGCGGGAATACGATCCGGGCCACGGTGCTGAGAGTACCGAATCCTCACAAGTAAATCCTCACAAGAACATTTTCTTTGCAGATTATTTTCAACTTGTCTTCGAAGATTTACAAAGTGGGAAAAGGCCATTCCGCCCATTGTGCATTGCGTCTAATCAGACAGCCATCTATTCTAGTCGCAGTTTCCAACTTTGGCCCAAAGTCTGGTCATGGTGACATGCAGAAACTCAGCGAGTTCACTCAGACATTTTTGTGTGTGCAGAATGATTTGCCACATTTAAGGCAAATTCAATGGCATCTGAATGGGTATATAGACAGGAAGCGTTCGGAGAGATAAGGAACACATTTTGGCAAATATGGTTCAATTAATTTCGGTTCGATAGGAGGGTCTTTTTCCGTGCTCGGCAACTTTGATGTGCCCCAGCAGCTGACACCTGTTTTAATGGACCATTTGCAAAATAATGCACTCTGTTTGTTATGCAGTCAGCGCTTTTGCCTATATTTCTGGAGGGTAGATGGGACGAGTTGACCCAGCGATGAGGGTCTTTCCGGACTTTTGCTGCCAATGACCATTCGTTTGGCACCTTCCCAACTTTGCCATCAAAGAGTTTGGCTGAAGAATAATACCGCACGGATAATGTTACCCGCCTCAGCTCTCCAACGAATCCAGAAACTGACAGCTCTTCATGTGGAACAGAAGCAAAACAGAAAGTGTGGACAATTGCCAGGCACACCGAAGCATGCATGCTGCCTTTGTTGCAGTGCAAGCCGATTATGTCATGAACTGCTCAGAGAAACGGCAGCGAGGCAATTCAGGACATACTGGAGATTTCGTGCATTGCCAAGTCACAGGAAGTGCTCAACAAACATTAAACAAAACGGAACAGCAATAATCCATGAAAAATGAAGTTTACCAATTGCCCTCGTGATGACATTATGTCAACAATGAGCTCATGACTCCATCTGATCGAGAGGACCAATCATCAGCCCCCTTCACCAGGACAGTAATGAAGGAAATGAGAGAAATACAAAAAACATTTCTCATCGCGATTGCCAACCTTTTCGCCACTGCAGCAACAAAAACGGCGAGCAGATATAATGCAGAATCTGGTTTCATATCAGCAATGAAATAGTAATATCCATTCACTTTCAGTGAAAACGGTGAACAAAGGAAATTGTCTGAAATATGAATACCCAGCGCAGGCTACTTGGTTCCCCGATTATACTGCTGCACAGAATTTCATATTTCAAGGTACCTTTCAAAGAGAGTGTTTGTGGCTGTCCATATGACAATGGAAATTGTTGCCCTCGCTCTCACTGCCATTATTGATCGTGTTGGGTTTGGCATCCTCACCTTGCACGCGAGAGTTCAGTGTCCAATTCTCTGCTGTGAAAAATCGGAGTGCTTTGGAACAGAAAGATGCAAAGCTCGTGTGCTTCATGGAGATGTTGTTGGAATGTTTTGCGGTGGTGGGAAGTGGGATCCTCACAGTTCTGGGTAACATCCTCAGGGTTGCAGAGCCTGTTGTGAAGCCTTCTGTCCTGTGGGTTTTGGAATTGATTTAGTTTCAGTGCCGCTGGGTCCAGTTGTTGGTATTGCAGATTGGATCCTGATCAATGTGTTTATTGATGGAATCCATGGATGGGTGCCCTGCTTCTCAAAAATCTCTGGCTGCCTTCTGATTGCCATGTTCTATTACTGTTGTGCTGCTCTCGAGCATGCTTGCTGTCTGTACGTATAGCTACTCGGGACAGTGGCCGTGGCAGTTAGTGACGACCACACAAATTCTTTGCCAAGAATATGTATCCCACATCTGCATTCCCAGATGTCTGGCACACTAAATTGTCAACTAAAATATGCCAGAAAGCAATTGAAACACCATGCTTCCCTTTATTAAAATGAATTTCTGGAAACTGATAGCCAGACTCCTCTGAACACACGGATTTAGGACAGGACATAAACCAACAGCCTCGCTGAGGGAAAGCTCACCAGAAAACAATATCCAATGCCCATCTTGTGCAGGACAAATATGGTTGTCAAGATTCCACGCAGGGACTGCACGAAACACTATATCGGAGAAACAGTCGGACAACTAGCGAGCTGCAATCATGAACTTCAACCAGCCCGTCTCCGCCACGGGCAGATGTTCTTGTAGTTGTATGTAGGGCATTGTGTGTTTCTGATTCAGGGGCTTGTACCGTCTGTAGCACTGGTTAATTCCTTGTGTTGTAACTACTGTTCGAACATGTATAAAACTCGATTGCTCATTGAGATGTACATCCAAAATATTAGCCGAGAGAAGGAATTTGGTGGTTTTTCTAGTGCTGTTCCTGTCATACCCAATGGAACTGGACTTATTGTGTGCTTCCTGACGGTTCGGTGCATGCTTCCGTGATCGTATTTTGGGAAGAAATCTGCGTTTTAGCTTCAATAGCGTGCGTTTGCAAACCTGGTACACCTCCTTGTATTTTGTTATCTCTTATTGTGTGCAATTGCAACACGGCAAATTATTAATTTACATTGGAAGGTGACAAACGGAGGCGTGTGAAATGCCAAGGTATTAGTGACATTTGTTAATTGGTTGCATATTACTTTTATTCAGGAGATAAGGATGTATAACGTGTTTGTGTAGAAATGAGGACCAGTGAGGAAAGAAGTCATCCGCAGGTGTAGTTTACAAGTGCACTCGCAGTAACCACTACGTACGAGAAAAAAATACTACATGTGAGTGATAAAAGATGGCAATAGTTACGGGTGATCTTAGTTTCCAATCTCCCACTCACGGTTCAATGGTAAAAAAAAGGTTTGGATGACAATAATCAATAAATCATATCTGTCCCAGAGAACAACGCGAACCATATTTTGGTCATCGATTAGTTTACAGCTGACTTAGTATCTGTCTTTTCTTGGAAACTATCTCCTTTGTTGTGACCATCAGGAAAGATATTACTTTTGACATAAAGAAAATGAAGATTATGCCACTAATCTTTGTTTGTTTTATCCCCAAGTACAATCAGACGACCTTGATCAACTCTGCTAATCATGCTCGCAAAGAAATCTGGAAACATGCCAA
>NW_025194961.1:0-4272 GCF_004010195.1 Chiloscyllium plagiosum | reverse complement strand
AATGTTCAATTCCATCATGAAAATCCTTGAAATCTTTGGGAAGTGCTTGAAAGATGTTGCGACATTTTCCTTGCCTGTTCTGTTTTGAAATGTCCCAGAGGGGACAGTCTCAGAAAAAAGGAGTGTCAACTTAATTCGTAGATGAGAAGAAATTTCTTCTCGCGAGAGGATTGTGAATGTTTGGAACGCCTTGCCATAGCGAGAGGTGTGGGGGCAGAGTCCACATGTACTTTTCAGGACTGACATAGAGAAAATGTTGATGGTAGTTCCATACATATGAGACACCTCAGAAATACACCTTCTTTGACGAAAGTTAGCCAAAGGAGAGGAATACAGATATCTATGAATTCGGAACAGAAATAGGCAATGTGGCCCTTTGACACCTTTCCAAATTTCAGTCGGAGTACTATTGATGAGAATAAGATCCAGACTTCTGCCTGCATTCCATAGCCTTTGAATGCCTTGTGTGATCAAAACAATCCAACTCAGTCCTTCCGACACAGTCCCACTACCTTCAGAGGAAGAGCATTCCAAATACGAAACACCCTCTAAGAGAATAGAAATGTCCTTATCTCTATTTGATAAGGGGAACTACTTATTACTAAACTGTATCCCAAAGTGTCCCATGAAGAGGAGTATATTTCTAGTGATCCATCTTATCCTGTCTGCTTAATAACTTACATGGGTGAAGCATAACCTTTCTTCACAGCAAAATATTTTAATCCCTGGAATAAGGTAAATGAACCTTCTCCAAGCTTCTAAAGCAGCAATATTTATTTGCTTGGAATAGGCAGGCCAAGGTGTGCAAAGTGACAGTGAATTCTATTCTACTCCAGAATTCACCTTCAGAATACTTCTATGAGAGAGATAATGTGTTGCCACTAAGATGTCAGTTTTGTTCATTGATGTACAAGTCGAGCATCACCAG
The DNA here is from genome assembly GCF_004010195.1 of Chiloscyllium plagiosum. Lineage (NCBI taxonomy): Eukaryota > Metazoa > Chordata > Chondrichthyes > Orectolobiformes > Hemiscylliidae > Chiloscyllium > Chiloscyllium plagiosum. The sequence goes on along the minus strand of NW_025194961.1, from coordinate 3,344 downwards.
GAAGCAGCATTGATGTACAAGTCGAGCATCACCAGGAAGCAGCCCACAATCTTGAACAACCCTCTTTCTGTAATTCCAGGCCTTGTCTTTGCCCATTTCTGATCGGCATTTTGATACATGTGATAATTGGGATTCTATTTTTTCAGAAAACCTGATGACAGTGTTGATTCTTTCCCAAGGGAACTGTGGCCTTTCCAAAGGTATAATTCGCTACATGACTGCTACGGCAACAGGAGATCTGATGGTCCTTGTCTTCAATGTGATTGTGAGCCAGATCTTCAGGTATAATTTCCCGAGCTGGCTGATGAACTGCACTCCTGCGTGCCGACTCAGTGCTCTCCTGCAACGTCTGAGCCTCAAGCTCACCATCTGGTTTACCATCGCCTTCACCTTTGAGCGTTTTGTAGCAATTTGCTGCAACAAGTTGAAGGCGAGATGTTGCACTGAAAGAATAGCCAGCGTAGTCATGTCCATTGTGAGCGCTCTTAACATTATGGTCAACATTCCCTTGCCTTTTCGCTATGAGCCCACTCACGCTCTGAACAATGTACAGTGGGGCTGCCGCACAGTCACTGGTTATCTCAATTCACCGGCCTGGCCAGCTCATCGGTGCCTCATCAACATCTCAAACATGTTTCTTCCAATTCCCCTGATGCTGCTGTTGAATTCTCTCACTGCCCGGCAAGAGTGAGTGTCAATTGTCATCGAAGAATTAATGTCCTTTTGGGAAAAAAAATTCTTAATGCCAACATATCCAGTGATGCCCATTTACCCCACTGAACAAAATACAAGATGCTAATTTTAATAGAGCGACTGACGTTGAACATTGTCCTTTTTTCTTGAAATTATCGGTGCAATCCACAAAGGATTTGAATAAATTGAAGTGAGGTGGGGGAGGCGATGTACAGGGTATGCAGTAAATATGAAGATAAAGGTCAAGTGGTGCACTGGTAGTGCCCCTGACTCTGATCAATAAAATTTGTGCCAAGACCTATCTATTTCAGAAGTGTGTTATAACACATGTGACCATCATGGTTCAAACACCAAAAATGGTGGGACTAATAGTGAACCAGTCATTAGTGAGACCACAACTGCAAAGTTTTCTATGGACTTCGGAGCCACATTGGCAGGTTAGGTTTAATTCTGAGGGTGCAGAAGACATGCATTCTGAGAATGCCAGGTAAAAAAAAATCCATGTAACTTTGAACCAGAAACCGGAAACAATGAGGTCATTTTCATTGTGTGCTGATAGAGGCAGTTAGAATGATAAAGGATTTGCGCAGAATGTACTGTAACAATTTTTGATGGTTCGAGATGTGGAAGAAATCGACTTAGAGATGTTCTGCTGAAAACCAAGTCAATTGATGACCTTCCACTATCCAAAAGTGTGGGATGGTTTTTCAGAATCACTGAAGGAAGCAGCGACCAGACCAATTTTGAAGAATAGGCTGAGACAAACGAAATTCTTGACGAAGTGACATTGAAGGAATAGCAGTACATTTCCAGGTCAGGAAGGCTTGTGCTTTGAAAAGAAACTTGCACTGATGGTATTCCCATGTATATGCTGTCCTGGAACTTTTAGCTAGTGGAGATCACAGGTTTGGCAAATGCTGCCCTAGGGGACTTACTAAGTTGTTGCGATCTATCTTATAGAGATTACACATAGCTGCATGTGCGTTTTGTTTTGTGTTTTATTCCTTTAGCAGCAAATTCCAGAATTCCATCTGGTTTCCTTGTTAAAACAAGGCGAGATGCTCTGAACAGACCACTATCTGTGTCCCATTAAGCTACAGTTTCAAGTGAAAGAGCTTCAGAACTTGCTCGATTATTGTCGGTCCTAAATGGCTTTCCCTTACTCTGAAACTCTATCCCTTGTGAGCACTCTTAACTCTTTACCAGCACCACTCCAATCGAGACTCTCATCTCTGACATTTGCAGTACTCACTTTCGCCTATTGAAGAGGATACAATCCTGGTTTTTGCAAAACTTCCACACAGGAGTTTGCAATATTCCAGAAAACAGTCTGGGGGATCAATCTGCGACCCTCTTTGGGAAGATATGTTATTTCTCCTTTGTTGAGAGTACCAAAATGGTACAAAGTATTCCAAGTGGTCTCGCCAATGTTCTACATTACTGATGCACAACTTCCTTATTTCTTCACGTCCATCATCTTATGTTAAAGTCCAACAAACCATTTGCCTTCCAAATTGTTTGTGGCGCCTGCATGCTAGTTTTCAGTGACTCACAAACAAGAGAACCTATTGCCCTTTAGACATCAGACTTTTGTAACCTTTGCCCTTTTTATAAATAATCCACACCTCGATCATTGCTAACAAAGTGGACAACCTCACACGAACTGAAATGACATTCTCTTGGGATATTGTTAGCTATTCATTCAGTCTGTGGAATTCCTTTTGCAGCCTCTTGATTATCCTGACAGCACACATCCCCACCTCGTATTCTGTGATCCACACAACTGTAAATATTAGGTCTGTTCCCAAATTGTGATGCAGAGATTATGAACAGCTCAGGCTCAAGTAATATTACTTGTGGTGCTCAACCAGTCAGGGCCTGCTAACCTGAGAATGTCCCATGCATTCTCCTGTCTGTGTTGTTTCTGCTGACCATTCCTCAATCCACCTCCTTCAACCAAGTGCTTCAATTTAGTTTAATTACCTTATCTGCGCAACTATATCAAGTGCCTTTTTAAAATCAGAGGACATGTCAATGACTTTTTTTAAATTCATTCATTCTCAGGATATGAGTGTGACTGTCTAGGCCAGCATTTATTCTCCATCCCTAATTGCCCAGAGGACACTTATGCATCAACCCCATCTGGATTTGCATGTAGGCCAGAGACAGGTAAACCAGTCAGGTACTTCCCTAAAGGCCATTAGTGAATCACACAGCATCTTCTCACTATTGGCAAAGGATTCAATGTCATCAGTCGACTCCTAATTTCAGATCTTTAAATTCTCTCATCGGCTGTAGCAATATTTGAACCCAGGTCATCAAACCTTTTCTGTTTCTTTGGAATGATAGAGCAGAAACTGTATCACGAAGGCATTGACTTCACCACCTCTATACTGCCAGCAACAGACTCAGATAGCTCCAAAACTTTGCTGAACATTATTTCCATTTCATTGACCTCAGCCCAATCAGAGCATCATTTTCTATCTGTCAAATTATACTTTTTTCAGAATATATTGTCGACCAGGATTTTCCCTACCAGTCATATCAGGCTAACAAGTTTGTCATTCTGTGTTTTCTCACTTCATTCTTTTATCAACAAGGGTTCACATTTGCAATCTTGTAAATCTGTATTCCAGAAACCAGTTTCCAAG
>NW_025194960.1:0-4272 GCF_004010195.1 Chiloscyllium plagiosum | reverse complement strand
CTGTCAGGAGCATGAAGGTGAGCTCTTCTATAAAACCCACCTAAGTTTGCATTGGAACTGAACTGTCTGCTACCCGCTGGCGCGATCAGTGGAATCCCAATCTGTGTCCACCCTGGTGTGGGCCCCTCGCGACCTGTATACAGTAGACACCTCGGGAGCGCTGTGTAAGGGGCAGACAGGGAAATACAAGCGGGGACTCCAGGGTAGATGTGTGCAGCTTGACAGGACCACCCAGCCCCTGGGGCCGGGCCCCCCAGCCTAGGGAAGGGAAAACCCATTTAAAACCCGGTAATTACCCACTCTGTTTCACCGGACAGGGATGGGGATGTGTTTATGCCCTGGTTCCCAAAGATGACTCGCGTGTCCAGACACGATGCACTTATCAGCACTGTATGGTCACTAGGGGACAGTTTACCTGCACCTGCAGCGGGCAGGCTTGAATGTGATCACAGGCAGACGGTTCATATGTGGTAAGTGCAATGGCACCCACATCAGCTCTGCCACATGGATGTTCCCATTCAACACTTACCAGCTGGGGGTGCACCCCAGGGATCGGGGTGACATGGGTGGACAGATAGACGGAAGGACAGGACAAGGTATGTTACCAATAAGCAAAGGGATTTGTTTTCTTATTTATTGGGCCTTATGTGACAGACACCCCAGACCTCCCAAACCTGTCTGCAGTAGGGACAATTGCACCCTTTACTGTACCATGCCCCAGCGGGGGACATATATGGAGAAGGATAGTGGCCCACTCCATCAGTCCGGAGTTCTGTGCTGACTGACAGGTCCCCACCACTTTGAGGCCATCATTGGGATATGGATTCCAGGGATCTCTATCTTTGAGGACGCTGCAGGGGTTGTCAGTGCTAAAAACCAAAATTACCTCGTCTGTGGCCTGACTATCTTAGGCAATAATACCTCAAAAGCTCAGGAAGCAATTAACACAGAGCCACAACAACGAGCACCCGAGCTACAAATCTTCTCACAAACTTTGAAGAGCAATTAGTGCCTATTACTACAGCAATGGAGTTCAGCACAGACATTGAAACTGACAATGACTGCACCGAAACTATCAACGATTCTGCAATGTTTACAATAAACAAACTATGGTACAAAGACAATAACCTCATCACTAACCTATTATATTACAAAATGTAGCTTAAAATGTGTTGCTGGAAAAGCGCAGCAGGTCAGGCAGCATCAAAGGAGAAGGAGAATCAACATTTCGGGCATCAGCCAGGTGGAGAGAAGACTCGCAGCTGCCCACTGTGCTGTTGGTGTCTTTCTCTCTCCCCCCGGAGCTCCAGTATTTTCTTGTACAATAAACTCTGTCATTGAACCCTGACTCTGATTTGGAGGCTGGTTATTTTCCCCATAACACAACATAGAATCACAGACATGTACAGTACAACATGATCCTTAAAAGGGTTGTGATGACAGTCTAACAGTGAAGGAAATCATGTCAAAATCAATCATTAATCCTGATGTTTCAAGTTAAAAATCACACAACACCAGGTTAAAGTCCTACAAGTTTATTTGGAAGCACTAGCTCCTTCATCAGGTAACTGTGTTCCAACCACACACCAATTCCTGTCATCAAATCTACCTACTTCCTGCTTGGGAATATTTCTCAACTCTAATTTTCCCTCAGCTGTTGATAACTTCCTCCCATGTGATACTAACCTCTGGACTTACTGCTAATTTTATTTGTTCACTGGGTCAAGTGTCACTGGCTAGGCCAACATTTATCAATTATCAGCTGTGTCCATGTGGTGTAGGAACGTATTATTTTGACCCAGCAAAATGGTAAAAGGGACTACCATTCAGAGGCTGTTACCATTTTGCTTCACAACTAAAGTCATAAAACTCAATCTTAATTGTCTTAAAAGACTTTGTTTCTTCAAAGTCACTTGACCTTTTGCAAACAGCATGTAGTGAAAGTTTTATTTGTTTTTTTGACTAAAAGGACTTAAGTTTACCAGACTGTGTTGAGTTAAAGAAAGAGTGAGTTTAGTAAATACTAAAGTGCAAGGTGAAAGCTCAGCGCAGATACAGAGAAGCTCAATACAGATGCAGACGATTGTGAAATGTTTATCTATGCAATGTACATAGTGAAAGGTTGTAGCTGTTAAATTGGATAGCATTTGATTAATTGACTCAGAAAAGCTGAATTGTGCAGATTAACCGAAAGGAAATGCAAAGCTCCCTGTTCAACTGTGGATTTTGATCAATGACTTGCTTCCAGGAATCTGAAAGAAAGAGACTTTCCACTCTTTCCCTTTTTACCTGTAAGTACAGAATATCGAATAGATGTTCTTCAGCTGTTACCTTCACAGCACCCCCAATAGCACTAGCACGCCAAATGTGCCATTTCCAATCTCTTTTTTTATTTATTCATCCACAGGATGTGGGCGTCGCTGGCTAGGTCAGCACTGAGAGTCATAGAATGCACAGCATGGAAACAGACCCTTTGGTCCCTCTTGTCTATGCCGACCTGAATTCCTAATCTAATCTAGTCCCATTTGCCAGCACCCAGCCCATATCCCTCTAAACCCTTCCTATTCATATACCCATCCAGATGCCTTTTAAATGTTGTAATTGTACCAGCCTCCACCACTCACATGGGAGGAAGTTATCAACAGCTGAGGGAAAATTAGAGTTGAGAAATATTCCCAAGCAGGAAGTAGGTAGATTTGATGACAGGAATTGGTGTGTGGTTGGAACACAGTTACCTGATGAAGGAGCTAGTGCTTCCAAATAAACTTGTAGGACTTTAACCTGGTGTTGTGTGATTTTTAACTTGAAACATCAGGATTAATGATTGATTTTGACATGATTTCCTTCACTGTTAGACTGTCATCACAACCCTTTTAAGGATCATGTTGTACTGTACATGTCTGTGATTCTATGTTGTGTTATGGGGAAAATAACCAGCCTCCAAATCAGAGTCAGGGTTCAATGACAGAGTTTATTGTACAAGAAAATACTGGAGCTCCGGGGAGAGAGAGAGAGACACCAACAGCACAGTGGGCAGCTGCGAGTCTTCTCTCCACCTGGCTGATGCCCGAAATGTTGATTCTCCTTCTCCTTTGATGCTGCCTGACCTGCTGCGCTTTTCCAGCAACACATTTTAAGCTACATTTTGTAATATAATAGGTTAGTGATGAGGTTATTGTCTTTGTACCATAGTTTGTTTATTGTAAACATTGCAGAATCGTTGATAGTTTCGGTGCAGTCATTGTCAGTTTCAATGTCTGTGCTGAACTCCATTGCTGTAGTAATAGGCACTAATTGCTCTTCAAAGTTTGTGAGAAGATTTATAGCTCGGGTGCTCGTTGTTGTGATTCTGTTCGCTGAGCTGGGAATTTGTGTTGCAGACGTTCCGTCCCCTGTCTAGGTGACACCCTCAGTGCTTGGGAGCCTCCTGTGAAGCGCTTCTGTGATGTTTCCTCCGGCATTTATAGTGGTTTGTCTCTGCCGCTTCCGGTTGTCAGTTCCGGTCTCAGATATTCTTGATGGCTTCTGTAATGTTATAAGAGTCATCAGTAATCTGGGTGATACAATTGTCACCAATAATTGTACAAACTCCCCCTTATTGTGCTAATTGATAATCCACTGCGTAACATGTCTGCTGTGCTTAGACTCTGAGTTCAGACAGCTCTGTGTTAATTGCTTCCTGAGCTTTTGAGGTATTATTGCCTAAGATAGTCAGGCCACAGACGAGGTAATTTTGGTTTTTAGCACTGACAACCCCTGCAGCGTCCTCAAAGATAGAGATTCCAGGAATCCATATCCCAATGATGACCTCAAAGTGGTGGGGACCTGTCAGTCAGCACAGAACTCCGGACTGATGGAGCGGGCCACTATCCTTCTCTGAATATGTCCCCCGCTGGGGCATAGTACAGTAAAGGGTGCAATTGTCCCTACTGCAGACAGGTTTGGGAGGTCTGGGGTGTCTGTCGCATAAGGCCCAATAAATAAGAAAACAAATCCCTTTGCTTATTGGTAACATACTTGTCCTGTTCTTCCGTCTATCTGTCCACCCATGTCACCCCGATCCCTGGGGTGCACCCCCAGCTGGTAAGTGTTGAATGGGTACATCCATGTGGCAGAGCTGATATGGGTGCCATTGCACTGACCACATATGAACTGTCTGCCTGTGATCACATTCAAGCCAGCTCGCTGCAGGTGCAGGTAAACTGTCCCCTAGTGACCATACAGTGCTGATAAGTGCACCGTGTCTGGACACGCGAGTCATCTTTGGGAACC
>NW_025194959.1:2484-4272 GCF_004010195.1 Chiloscyllium plagiosum | reverse complement strand
AGTTTGAGTGACATTGCTCTAAATCATAAAATGCAGTTTTAGCAGATTAATTAAACCAGCCTGACTTGTTCCAAAACTGACCCTGACCCAGTCTGAGACGAATATATCATTCGTCTTATCACCAACCTGGTTACATTTGAGGATTTTAGTGAGCAGTGGAGGAGCGGGACTAGAAAAGCGAAACAGTCAGCCAAAAAGCCGGGGAGCTATAGACTGGCAAGCCTGACATCAATGATGGGTAAGTTGTTGGAGAGGATTCTGAGGGATAGAATTTGCATGCTTTGGGAAAGGCAAGGGCTGATCGGGGTAGTCAGCATAGCGTTCTGCATGGGAAATCATGTCTCATTAATCTGAATGAGTTTGTGAAGTAGTAATAAAGATGATTGATAAAGGCAGTTTGGCAGGCATTGTCTATATGGACTTCAGCAAGGTACATAGAACATAGAACATTACAGCGCAGTACAGGCCCTTCGGCCCTCGATGTTGCGCCGACCTGTCATACCAATCTGAAGCCCATCTAATCTACACTATTCCATGTACGTCCATATGCTTGTCCAATGACGACTTAAATGTACTTAATGTTGGCGAATCTATTACTGTTGCAGACAAAGCATTCCATACCCTTACTACTCTCATAATATTCCGATTGCTAGACAGATTAGTAAGGTGGGGGTCACATGGGATACAGAGGAAGCTAGTCAATTTGATTCGCAATTGGCCTAAAGGAAGAGGGTTATTATCCAGACTGGAGGCTTGTGATCAGCAGTGTGCTGCAGAATCAGTCCTGAGTTCACTGCATTTCATCATTTATATCAAGGATTTGGATATGAATATCAGAGGCATTGCTAGTAAGTTCGCAGATGATGGTGGCATTGTCGATTGTCTCAGAGAGCAAGAAGACCACAATTAGATGAGTTAAAGGGGCAAGGAGTGACAGATAAAGTTTAATTTAGATAAATATAAGGTTTTTCACTTTGGAAAGGCAATTCAGAGCGGGAATTATACACTTAATGATAAGGTCCTAGGGAGTGTTGCGGAACAAAGGGACCTGGCGCTGCAGATGCATAGTCCCTTGAACGTGAAGTCGCAGGTAGAGAGTGTATTGCAGAACACATTTGGCCCATTTGCGTTAATCAGTAAGAGCATTCAGAAGAGGAGATAGGGTGGCATGTTGCATCTGTACAAGATGTTGTTGAGGTCACTTTAAGAATACCGCATACAACTCGGTTGTCTGCAGAACAGCTTTACAAGGATGTTCCAGGACTGGAGGGTTTGAGCTCGAGGGAGAGGCTGAATAGGTTGAGGTGTTTCCCCGGAGTGTCAGAGACTGAGACATGAGATTATAAAGGCTTATAAAATCATCAGGGAAATGGATATTCTGAAGAGCCACGGTCTGTTTCGCAGGATAGAGAGTCAAAAACAAAAGGGGATAGACTGAAGGTGAGTGGGGAATGATGTCTAAGGACCTTAAGGGCAAATGTTTCACACAGAGAGTGTTGTTTTCATAAAAGTGCTGTCAGAGAAAGTTGTGAAGTTGTAAACGAATATTTATAAAGTGTCTGAAAGAGGAGGGATATTGGCCAAAGGCTGGCAAATGGGACGAGTTAAGATTTGGTTATCTGGTCGGAGTGGGCAGATTGGACTAATGGATCTGTTTCTATGCTGCATGAATCTCTGATTCCATAAGAGAAATAAGGAGAAGTTCTGGAAGGACCTTTCGAGAGGAAATTCTCTTCACTGGAAATTTGTTGCCGTCTATGTTCACATTGATTCAAAGCTGAGTTAGTT
>NW_025194959.1:0-1825 GCF_004010195.1 Chiloscyllium plagiosum | reverse complement strand
GATGATTTGGAAAATGTAATTGGAAAACTCAAGCTGTCTATGTAAGAGGCCCTTTATCCCTCTTGACAGATCTTCCCCTTTCTGCATCTTGTACGCCATTTGTTGGTCGTGTTGCAGATCTAGATTCAATGTAAATACAGTCCCCATACCTCAACCAGAGGTGGTACACAAAATCCTCTGGTCTCCCTAATTGCAACATTCAAAAACAGGCCTTCCAGGAAAATAACACCCACTAACTTTCCAATAACAGAATGTGAGAACATCAGAAACAGAATAATGGCGTTCCCCCCACCCAGCGTGCCTTGCTCTTCTCTAAGATCACGCTTTAGATTTCCAAATATCTTTTATGTCCAGTTGTTCAAAGTCAAAAACTTTCTGACAGGTCAATATCCATCTACCTCCTCTTTAAATACTTCCAGTCATCTCGCTCCCCAAACACTTTGGAAAAGAGAATTCCTGACATTTAATATCTTCTGTTTGAAGAAAACACTTCCTGCTCCTTTAACATAACCTATTGATAAGGATAAATGATGTGAACTCAAGGTTCCAGAAAAGAGTGACTGGCCTTGATATCAAGGCAGTGAGTAACTGAGGTTGACATCAAAGTGCTGATCAAAACTGCACTTAATGGGAAACAGAGTAAACTCTCCTGTGTTTGAGGTGAATCATAGCACAAGGAAGATGTTTGTTGTTCGTAGATGTCCATCATCTCAATCCTGGGTCATTTCTGTGGGAGATCCTCAGGGCAGCTTCCTCTTCACAAACATTTCAGCTGCTTCAGCAATGTCTCTCCGCCCCTAACCTCACCCTCCCCACCATCGGATCAGATGTGGGGATGTTCACTGAAGATTCCACAATGTTCAGAATGATTTGTTCCCCCACCCCAGCTCCTGAACCAGTCTTTGCCCATGTGCACCAAGACTCGGATACCATTCTGGCGTGTGCTGTTAACGTATCCGTAACATTCATGTGACAGTACTGCCTGACACAGCACATTGTCACAGTAAAATGAAGTGTTCATTTCGCACCTCACGCTAGTTTCACAGGATTATGAGGAAACCATTAGACCCATTGATACTATTGGATAAGAACAGGAATCACACGTTCAGTGCCTCCAGCCTATTACATAGGAAGATAAGGAGTCTAGTGTAATGGAGCACACCAGAACCCTCGAATATATTTGAAGACAGTAGCCTCGCCTCTATTGCTTTCTTATTTTTCAGGAAATATAAAGTGCCTATCCAGATGCAATGTGACTGATAAAAGTACTTGGTGTGAAGGAAAACACGATTTATTTAAACACTATAGATAAAAAAAATTAAACAAAGATGGATATAGAAGAACGCAACTCCATTGACCAACTTAATAGATTAATAGCTCCCATAATCACACCCCGTGGCAAAAATAAAAATTCAGACACAGTTTGTCACAAACTCTTTCCCAATCCAGGATGAAAAAACAGTGTCAAGAGAAATTTCAGAGAGGAAAAACAGCCAGGAGACATTCACTGAAGCTTCCAACTCTTTTGAGAGCCGAATTGTTTTGGTTTTACTGAGAAACCAAAACCCAGAGATCCTACTCTGTGAGACTGGCCACACTCATTCAGGATGCATTAAAATAAACCCAAGGATTCCCAAACTGTTTACTCAAGTAGTGCCAGCTATCCAGCTTGGTAAAATTTGTTCAATCTCCTCTTAAAAGAAATGCTGTCATTGCACCAGCATCCACCACTTCATCTGGTAGCTTATTCCACACATGCACCACCCGCTGTTTGAAAAGGTTGCCCCTTCGAATCTCTTTTATATCTTTCCCCTCTCATTCTAAA
>NW_025194958.1:0-4272 GCF_004010195.1 Chiloscyllium plagiosum | reverse complement strand
TATTTGCAAAGGCATTCCACTTGCCTCAGTCACTTGGAGATTTTTTACATCCTCCTAACCCACTCATAATCCGACATCGATTAGTTCCATCAGCAGGCTTGGGAATATTGCATTTGATTCCCTCCAACAAAAGTTTGGTGTGTATTTGAAATAGCTAGGGCCCAAGCACTGAATCCTGGTATACCCCCGAGTCCTCCGCTCGAAAAAACATTGACTTATTCCTACTCACTGTTTCCTGTTAGCTCTCTCATCCTAAAACCATACTCTTCTGTTTGCCCCAGTCCCATACGATTCAAATTTGCATAGTAGGCTTGGGGCTTTATCAAAAATCTTTCTGAAAATCAAATCGTGTTGCATTGATTGCTTATCCATAGTTTTGCTGAAAGTCGGTTTCTCAAATATGATTCCCATTTGATAAATCTCGGTTGCCTTTGTCTCAGCCCATTACTCTCAGTTAAAATACATTCTCCATAACGTTTATTTGCTAATTTTATTCTACTCCCTTTTTCTCTCTCACCAGATTAAACTTTCCTAGTATTGCTGGGAAGATTTTTTTTTGTTGTTTTCTTCTTAACTGAAATATTTGCTGCATACTTCTACCATTTCCCTGTTCTCCATTCTCCATTCTCTGGTTTCAGACTGTAAAGAATCTGCACTTTTTCCCCCTTAATTTTGCCATTGACGTACTTTTTGAAGCTGTTACAAGTTGACTCGTACTACCCTTGTGCAGATACAGTGTTCTGAAACCCACCAATTTCTGTCTTAAGCTTCTCAATGATTGACCTTGCACAAATATGCACTCATAGAAGCATAGACTCTGCACCGTCAGAAATACAGCACGGTCTATATTAGTCCCACTTTTCTACACGAGCCCCATAGCTTGGAATGTTATGACACTTCAAGAGGTCGTCCAGGTACTTTGTAACAGCTGTGAGATTACCCGTGACAACTCCCTCTCCGAGAGTACATTCCAGAAACCAAAACTTTCTGGGTGCAAAACGATCCTCAAGTCCTCGCTAAATCTCAAACCCTTTCACTTTAAGAGTGTGCTCCCCCTTGTTCTTTTCCCCCTGACGAAAGGAACAGCGGTTGTCTATCCACTGTGTCCATGTTCCTCATAATCTTTTCCTTCTGAATCACGTCCCCCTCAGCCTCTCTGCTCCCCTTGAGCTTATGCAGCCTCTCTCCATAGCTAATATGTTCTATCCCAGGGAACATCCTGGTGAATCTCCTCTGCACCCCCTCCAGAGCAATCACATATTTTCTGTAATGTGGTTCCCAGAACTACACACAGTATTCCATCTTGTCCTCACCAAAGTTCCGCATAGCTCTTATAATCTGTACCTCGTTGAATAAAGGCTATGTGTACGCTCCCCTTTGCGTTCTCAACTTGTTTATTAACCTGTTTAGTCACATTCATGGATGTGTGGAGAAGCACCCTCTGAAATTTCTAGTGTGCTGCCATTCATTGAGTCCTCCGCTGTCTGGTTCCTTCTTCCAAAGTGTATCATCTCATATTTATCCGGGTTGCATTCCATCTGCTATTGATCTGTCCATCTGACCATTCCATCTGTATCTCCCTGTAACATAAGACCTTCCTCCTCACTGCCAACCACCCGGCCAATCGTTGCATCAAACAGAAACTTACTTATCACACTCTCCCCACCTCTCGTCCCTATTTGCAGATACACCATTTATGAATACCACAAAGAATTAGGTTATAGATCACACAACACCAGGTTATAGTCCAACAGGTTTATTCGGAGGCACTAACTTTCGAAGCGCTGCTTCTTCACCAGGTGGAGTTGTGCGATTTTTAACTTTGTCCACCCCAGTCCAACTCTGACATCTCAGAATCACAAATAATAAGTGATACAACATTGATCCCGATGGTGCACCATGAGACAGCAGCCTCCAGTCACACGAACAGGCTTCTACCACCACCCCCTGTCTCCTACCACTAAAATTGACTTAGATGTAACTTGGCAATTCACTAATGACTCCTACCTATTCCCCGCTTATTCCGTTCCACTTGACACACTTGCTGAATACCTGGGGATTCACTCTAAACTTGCCCTGCCAGCAGATTTCGATGACCCTGTATTAGTCACTCCTCTCCGAGTGAAGAATTTCCTCCTTATTGCAGGCTTAAATGGCCTGTCCCTTATCCTGCCATTATTTGCCTTAAATGTAGAGTAGACAGCCTGAGAAACATCCTGTTTATTTCCAGCTTGTCATATGTTTAGTGAATTTTCTAAATTTCACTGCGATCACCTCTCATTCTTTGAAAACTAGAGAACACAGTCCACGTTTCTGCATCAGAAAATTTCGCCATCTAAGGGACGAATCTGGAGAGTATCCATTGCACTCCCTCTGTGGTCAGTATATTCTTTCTCAGAATAATTCACCAACTCTGTACACAATACTCCAGGTATAGTCTCACCAATACACTATGAAACTCCTTCAACATTTTATTGCATCGATATTCCGACGCCTTTATTTGAAGGTGAACCCAAATTTAACTTTCCACTTAAATATATTCTTCCAAATACCCTACAAAAAATTCCGAATATATCAAGTATGATTTCCTTTCAAAAACGCATAGTGATTCTCTCCAATGTTGCTGTTAATTTCTAAATATTCAATATCTCATCCTGTCTTATAAATTCCAAAACTTTATCTTCAGATGTAAAGTTAATTGGTCTGCATTTTTTCGCACTATCACTTTTTCCCTTTCTAGATGCCTGGATCCATTCCATTCGTCTACCTACCATGCTTGGATCACGTTTATTACCTTCCATTTATCTACAAAGGCTTTGCAGCCTCTTTGGAATGTACAGGAAAGTAAAACACAGTCATCAACAGTGCAATTAATACTTCTATTGGTGATTAATTTTAGACATTTTGAAATGAATTACATCTGTTTCGTTAGACTTAGCAATGCTCGATCCAGCTACATGTTCTAGTACTAACTTGTTGCTGATGTGAATTGACTTTGTGTCTTTAGTTCCACAAGCCCTATACGATCACTTGGTATTTTTTGGTGATTTACTGGGTCTTCCTCGATGAAGCCAGATGCAAAGTAACTGGTTATTTTCTGGGCTGATAAGCAATAAGCACTCCTCTCCCATTTAAACATTTTCACATTTGATCATGCCTTTATTTGTTTCCTTTGAAATATAGATCGTATATTTATGTAGTCTTTGTGTTCCTGTTCGTTAGCTTGCATGTTCTCTTTTTGATTTCCTTATCTGTTTTACTGCCCTCCTTTTCTGGATTGTAAATTTTTAACATTTCTCAGCTTTCCACAATGTCTGGATTTCTTCTGAAGTCACTTCTTATGATTAATATAATTTTTAATTTGTTATGTTAACCATCATTTAGTCAGTTTCTCACTCTTGGGTGGTTTTACCTTAAAGAAATAGACTTTTGTTTCAGACGTTGCAGTATTTCCATAAACCAGATATATCCAAGAACATTGCAAGAGGATAGAGAAGAGATTGCGGGGGGGTGGGGGGGGGGGGGGCGGCTGGCTGATATATTTAAAACTGGACATCTGAAGATTCTGAGAGATAAGATAAACACACATTTGGAAAGGCAGGATGTGATTAGAAGCAGTCAGCTTTGTGTATGGGAGATCATGGCTGACAATTTATTAGAGTTCTTTGATGAAAAGTGACCAGAAACGTTGACGAGGGCAGGGTGATATACGTAGTCTAATTGATTTTAGTGCGGTCTTCAATAAGGGTTCCCATGGTACGCTGCTCTGGAATGTTAGTTTACATGGAATTGAGTGGAGACAGGGCAAATTAGATACAAAATTGTCTTGATGGTAGGAAGCAGAGAGTAATACTGGAAGGATGCTTGTCAGATCGGAGGCCTGTCACTAGTGGAGTGCCTCAGTGTTCGGTGCTGGGACCATTGCTGTTTGTTTTATGTATAATGATTTAGTTTAGAATGTACATGGCATGATTAGCAAGATTGTAGATGACAATAAATAATGTGGTATCGTGGACAGTAAGGAAGGTTGTCAGACATTGCAGCAGGACCTTGATCAGCTGGGAAAATGGTCCAAGAAATGGTAAATGGAGTGGAATATGGATAAACTCCAATTCAAGGTCGGAGTTTAATGGTGAATGGTTGAGACTTAAGGGTTGTAGTGGAACAGACTGACCCTGGAATTCAGGTGCACGGTTCTCGGAAAATTGACTCAGAGATAGACAGGACAAAAAAGAAGGATTTTGGCACACAGACCTTCATCAATCAGTGCTT
>NW_025194957.1:356-4272 GCF_004010195.1 Chiloscyllium plagiosum | reverse complement strand
GGTCAATGACCTTGTACTCGCTAAGTACAACATTCAGGCAAAGCAGAAGGAAAGTAGAATTTGGAAGGGTGTGTAATGACCCAATTGGCACTGCCCATGGCACAGCTTTATGTAACCTCACAATAGTTGAATGGCATTACATGCAGTTTGAAAAGAACAACAAATCAACAGGAGGAGATGGGTAAGGTGGGTGCAAAAATGACTATTTCAGCGATCTGCATAATACAAGGTTACTGAATCACTGATACTGCACGAGTTTGTCAGTATGGTTTCAATTATTGACAATAATTTGGTAATGTCTTAGCCTTCACATAATTAGGGTAAATGTGCAATATCTGAATTTCATGAATTGGTTCCTATTGCACTTTGATCAATGAAATATTTTCTTGGTTTAATCGACTCAAAGGAGAAAGTGACGGCGCAGAAGCTGGATTTCAGTGTCGAAAAGTGTCATACTGGAAAAGCACAGCAAGTCAAGGCAGCATGTGAGAAGCAGGAGAGTCGATGTTTTGGGCATAAGCCCTTCATCAGGAATCATAGGCTTCAGAAAAATAACTCGCATAGACTTATGCCAATACACACGTAAAACGGTCAGAGCATGTTACTATCAGATTAGAGACTAATCTCAGATTTGGTACCATTCAGTGCAACATTTCAGTATAGTAATTACATATGTACCGAAAAGAGAAGTTGTCAAAAATTACAAGCTCTAGAATGATTATAGCATTAAACCTGGATATAAAGTTGGAGAACAAGAATGGCAAAGTGAAGTCCCAACAGTATCGCCTTGGGCAGTGTGAAGGTAAACATTTGAGAGCAGAGTTGCAACTTTGGTGTAATCTTCAGTCTGGCCAAATTGCAGCAAACATCTGTTCAATTTTATCTGCAAACTACTGAATGCGAAAGCCTCCTTGCACAATAATGAGGTAGCATTTTGGGATGTCATTTTTAAAATATATTATTTTCAAAGTTACTCACAATTAAGAGTGATCACTTAGTGCTGTCTGAATAAAACAGTAGGAAAAGGAATTAATGGAGAAAAAACATTATAACCCAAATTCAGAGTCCCGAATTCATTGATATTGCACGGGTCCAGCATTTACAAGTAATCGATTTTTAAAAATATATACACATACATTTACTAACTATATTGGAGTACAGTCAAGTTTCTTCCTGAACAATGACAGGATTGGACTGAGTCCGCATGGATTTAAGAGAGGGGAATCATACTTAGCAAATCTACTGAAAGAATCCACAGAGTCGAATATTAAAGTAAGAAATTGCAGGACATTTATAAAAGCTTATTATTAAACTTGGTAGACTGAGTTTTGTGAAAGAGAAACTATATTTTACAAATTTGCGGCAATTCATTGAGGAGATAACAGGCAGGGCTGATAAAGGGCAACCAATGATGTTCTGTATTTGGATTTTAAAAATGCAAATGATAAGATGCTACATAAAAGTTAATTGCACAATATAGGAGCTCATGGTATTGGGGTAATGTATTAGCAAGAACTGAGAATTGGTTAACCACAATGGCTGTTGCTGAGACCTCACTTGGAGTACTGTATACGATGTTAGCTCCCATATTTAATAAAGGATAAACCAACATTTGTGACCATTTAAAAAAGGATTCACTTAGCTGCTTCGAGGATGAAATGGTTGACCTACCAAGAATAGATAAGCAGGTTAGGACATTATTCAATAGAACCTTGATGAATAAGGGGTGATCTTATGTAAAAAAGATTGAGGAGCTTGACAGGATAGATGTTGACTAGATCTTCTCGCACCAGTGAAATCTCAAACCAGGGGACATTACATAAGGGAACATTTATTTATTTTTTAAAATGTAAAGATTTTTTTCTCTGTGAATGACTATAATTTTCTAGCCCAAACAATTGTGAAAGTTAAATGTGAGAGGGGAATGGTTGAGTTCCTCTTTGGAGGGTCAGTGTGGATTGTTGGGCTGTAGGTCCTGTTTCCACGCAGTAGGGAATCTATGATTCTATCTCAAATTATTTTAAAAGAGAGCAGATAGATTTTCGAAATATTGAGCAGTTGAGGGCTATGCGGATCAAGCATAAAAGAGGTGTGGAGGCCTGGGTTGGCCCAGCCATAATCTTATAGAATGGGGGAACAACTGAAGGCGATGAATGCCCTACTCCTGCTCCGATTCCTTGAGGCTTCATTTCATACTTTTTTGTCTCCAAAGAAGAGCTTGAAATAATGTGTAAAGATCTCAGATGTTGTGAAGGAGTAAAAATTGGGTGTTTATGTATCGATTCAGATGGCATTGATTCAACAATCACAACTATGCAGTCATGAGTAGGAAGACAATTCCCTCCATGAATAAAGGAAATCTACTGCAGAGTTCACACAAAGGGAATTCTTCCCCTCAGTAAACTCTCCCATCACATTACCCAACATATCAGCAAACGCAGGACGCACTGCGTATGCTCTCGCCAACAAAGTGACCCCCGGTGATTGATGTCAGCTCCGGACCAATGAAAGGACAGTGGGCGGAGCTGGAGGACCTGGCGGGAGGTTGGTCCAACCATTCAAAGTGAATGTAGGGTAGAACTAGACCGCGTGATCACCTTCGTGTCCGGCGCAGAGTCACTGTAATGAATGCTCAGGAAGTTATAGAGCGAAAGGATACGGTAAGGAAATAAATCTTTGTAGGGGGCAAGATGCAGGGTTTTGAAACTGTATGCTAGGTCACACATCAGCTATGATCATCATGAATGGCAGAGCAAAGTCGAGGGGCTGAATGGCCTTCTCCTGTTCTAAGGAAAGTTATCCATCGTCAGCTTGTGGTAACATTTCCCCTCACTGCTCACTTCACCTCCATGTCGAACACACTGTTACTGACTGAACAAACCTCCTGTGTTTGAAATAAACTTGCTAATTTCAGTGGCTCCCTTTCCTGCCACCCGGGTTTAACTCTCATCATGGAATGCTATCTCGTATTACTGCGGGAATGCCCAAAAGGACTAATCCTGGAGTCTGTATCCCCTGGGATCCACAATCACCGTTTATTTCCTTCTTCCTATTTCATTCTGGCTATTGTACTCTCGGTTTCAATCCAATCTCCTGTCATGCTCTTCAACATGCCCATGTGGGTGGACTAGAGCCAGCTGGGATTTAATGAAGGGAAGTGGGGATTAGGCGGAAGCACGAGAAGCGGTGACAGCAAAGACAGTTCTCATTGTAACGGCAAAGTTTCTCCATGACCCAGTGAGTGGTGAGGCACCTGAGTTTGTGGGGGAGGCAGATTCAATCAGGGATT
Source organism: Chiloscyllium plagiosum (assembly GCF_004010195.1). Classification (NCBI taxonomy): domain Eukaryota; kingdom Metazoa; phylum Chordata; class Chondrichthyes; order Orectolobiformes; family Hemiscylliidae; genus Chiloscyllium; species Chiloscyllium plagiosum. The sequence continues at coordinate 983 of NW_025194957.1, read as the reverse complement.
TGGAAAGACACTCAGACATTGACCTGTCCATCTGATTGTTAACTCAGAGAGATAGGAAGAAAGATGCACATTTAGACAGCACCTTTGATGATCTGGAGTAATGAAACATATTTCCAACCCAATGATTTCAACCTCAAATCTCTGAAAACACAGACACAAAGCTTGTAACAGGTTGTCTCTGAGCCTCCTCTTTTCTTGAGGGGTTTTGAGCTGTTCAGCCTTTCCTGGTGATTATAACCGCTATGTTCCTCTACGATTTGTAACTGAACCTTTATTTTCCTCTTCCTTGTGAGTGCTGAAAGTAGCAGAAACAGTTCCTGACTTGTCAGGGGTTTTGGTTGGAGTATTTATATTTACAAATCCATTCCCACCCTCACATACAGTGTGAAATTGATGTAAAACTGAAGGGAAGGAGTAGGTGAGCACCCACACATCATATGTATCTGAGTCGAATGAACCTGGCATGAGGAAACCATGACAACAATCACAACTAGTTAGAATCACAGAATCCCGTGGGTGCAGCAAGAGTCTATTCGGCCCATCGAGTCTGCAATGACCTGCTCACCCACCCTACCCCCATAACCTCACATTAATCATGGCTAGCCCAACCCACCGAAATTGCACACT
>NW_025194957.1:0-334 GCF_004010195.1 Chiloscyllium plagiosum | reverse complement strand
GGAATTGTGGATGAAGGCTCACAAATACTTGACTCTGACACAAATGCTTTGCTTTTCAAAATAAAATCTGGGGGAACAATGCAATCGGAAAAATTTCTGATTATCTCAGGAGGAAAATAATTCAAAACTCGTGCCATTGACCCAGGGGGCGCAGTGAAAGTTACAGAGGTCTGGGAACCATCAGAAATGTGAGCAAGGTGGGGGTGAGACAAGGACCAAAAGACAGTCTGTCTCACACGGGGGATGTCAGGAGAAATGAAATAGCAGAAATGGTAGTCCCTCAAGGCCACGGGGAATGGAGCTTGAGCTGGGAAAGAAACAAGGAAAGAAGGTG
>NW_025194956.1:0-4271 GCF_004010195.1 Chiloscyllium plagiosum | reverse complement strand
TAGCAGCTACCAACCTAGGTGACTGGCAGCCAAGGGTAGGCCTCATGGCCACAAATTAAATAGGTGCAATTATAGGTACCTAGACGGTCCGTCTGGGTGCCAGTCCAAAAGGTTCTAAAAGTGGTGTTACCCAAAATCTTATTCGGGGTCTTAAGGTTGAATATATTGCCTCTTATAGTGGACAGGATAGGCTTTGAGGTAAGGAGCAGGGAATAGTTGCAAGTGCTGTATCCAGCAACTCACCCACCGGAAGAGTCTCTCTTAAAACAAACAGTTCCCAGGGGTGTACCCAGCCCCGTGGTATTCGTAAGGACCAGGGTAGGCGGTGTAGGAGAGAGGTTATACTGGGGCAGCCTTTGTACTTGTCCAAGGTATAAACCGCTGATTTCCAGCGAGGACTACTGTTATCTTTCTGGGCAAGGCCCAATCTCTGGAACCCGCTGGGAAGCCGCATCGTGGCCACCTCGGAGGACCGATTCTGCTCCAATCACCATTCAGCGGTGTCAGATTCGTTGAATGGGATGGGTCGGAGAGGGATTCTACTTGAGAATGAATGGCAATGTGAGCACATACCCAGCAGTGGGAATGGTTAATCTCTTTCGCATTGTTATAAGTCATATGCAGGAAGGTGTTAGTATGTAACTCGCGAATGATAAAGTGCCCATTCAAACCCCACCAGGGGATACAGAGCTAGGAGGGACACAGAGAAGAAGCAGATTGTCACTCCCCAGATGCCACAGCCAGCGGGCATGCTGGTACTTCCGGTGTCTGTTGTTCAAGTGTTTTCTGGTCAGGTTGTTCAGGCGAAGGCGCTCTTTTGCAATGGGTAGCGTGTGTCCATTCAGGTACTCCGCCATTCGGGTCACGAGGAGACGAGGTATGGGCCTTTTCACCTAGGAGAAGGAGAATTCTTTTCAAAGGTTTTATCATCACATATTCTGCACTGCATGACAAAAAATAAAAGTCCTTTTCCTCTTCCCTACCACTAAAGCATGGCAGAAGTACTGCTAATGGTACATCATCACAATACATAGCAGGGGAATGTTCTGTGTTCATCAGAAAACAGAAATGAATTGTCATTTCTGTACAAGGAACATTATGGTCAGTCAGGTCCAATGCAGATGAATTGTTCACCACCATTTCACTTAATTGCAAATGGACTCAGTTTACACTGATTGTTACTTCAGCAGTGTTCAGAAAAGTACATCACTGTGCACTGAAACAAAAATTGATTGCATTCTGAAGACCAACATTCTATATCATTACTTTGTTAGATTCTGCACTATCCAAGATACAAAAGGTCCATTGTGTTTCCTACCTTGACACTGAAGAGCAGCACAGAATCCTTTCTGTTGCAGTGTGTTAAGTTTTCACTTGCACATGATTCTTACGGGCACTAACAATTAAAGAACTTCGGCTGTTTCCCATTCGCTACAGGAGACATGTGGGGTCAGTCTGTATCTCAGTTCAAGAGTAAACTCACTCTCACTCAGCCACTGGGTGCTGAAAGGAAAATAATAAAATTTGGCCTCAATTATTTCCAGATATGAATTGACTCTCAACATCACTTATCAGGATATGCAGCGCCTGATAAAGTCCACTCTACGTGCACGTACACGCAATGTAAGAAATAATTGAGACTGAAATGCAATAAAATTAAGCATCATTGAAAAGAGTTTATGCTACACTCAGACAAAAAAACCGACAACTGAACATAGGTGAATGAGATCCAGTAAATCTCCGATGACCCCTCTCCACAGCTTGAGGGTCCTTCCTGAAATAAAGTGCCCAGAACTGAACACAAATGTGATCTGACCAATGATGTGTAATTGAGATTGTGGGAAACAGATCAACACTAGCACTATAGTTATTAAAAATCATATGTCTGCAGAACTGATGTCAAATTGTCCTTCCCATATAGACACTGACAATGAGTGGATGAAGTTCACATTCTCAACAGTTACTGCAGAACTAATGCATAACAGAATGCCCCAGTAGAGGCACAATGGGCTGAATGATCTGCTTCTGAACTGTGCCATATCAGTGATTCTGATTTTGGTGAGAAAGGTGCTGTTGTGTTGCATATTGATATTAAAATATCATACAAAAATAGACTGACATGCAGAATAAAACTCATTTTCACAAACAAAAACACCAACAATGCCTGGTTACAAATTAAAACTAAATGTCTTGGTGATACCACAGATCCCAGACTCTCTCCCCAAACAAGAAATGTGTGACCATAATTCGGAATGGTTCTCAAGAGTAAAGCAGTTTCCCTTCTGCCATCACCTTATCTCCTCTCTTCCCCATTCACCGCCACAGATTGACAGTCAACTCAGAAAACACAAAATACAGAAAAGGTTAAGATCCAGTCTCAACACCCTAACAACAACTATCACAGAATGTATTGCACAGACACAGAATATTGCTAGCGTCCACTTTAATACACAAGAGTAGACACTGACAAGTACAGGCTGATAATTACACACTCATTCATGTTGCAGAAACAAACAAATGATGACGACACTGTTACTGCGACGCAAATGTGTGACTAACAGTCTCCATCGGTCAGTTTCAGTTATCTTTCGTCACACATTCACATTGCAGTAACTGCCGGAGACAGATTCATAACTACACTCTCATTCACAAAGCTAAAACTGACAGGAACAGAATGGTAAGTACACTCCATTTTCACACAGCATAAACTGACAAGTACAGTCTTATATTCAAGGAGTAGCTTCTCACAGGTACATATTGGTACCTGCACTGTTCACATTCACCAAACAGGATCTGACTGGTAGAAGTCGATAAGTAAATTCACATTTGACAATGCAGACATTGTTGGAGCATAGAAAGGTAACTGCATTTGCGTACTGATCTAGGAGAAACTGACAAGTACAGATTAATATTGACAGTCGCAATTCACAGAGCAGGAACAGACTGGCAAATATACACACACATTCACATTGGGGAAACGGACAGGTAGAGATTGATAGTTACGCACACATAGAGAAACTGACAAGTACACATTGATAAATACATTGGTTATATAAATGATTAGGAGTTGGGTGTTGAGAATATAATCTCTAAATTGCAGTTGATACTAACCCAGGGAGAAGTGTGCATTGTGAAGATGATGCTGAGTGACTTCACAGGAAGATTGACAAGTTTACCAAATGGGCAGAAATCTGGCAGATGAATTCCAATGCAGAGGAATGTGAGGTAATGCATTTTGCTAACAGAAACATACGACAACAATGCAGGGTCAATGGTACGTCTTTGAACTAGAGCAGAGGGACCTCTGGGTTCATGTGTATCATTCTCTGAAGTTGGCCAGGCAAGCTGAAACCTTTGTAAAGAAGGCTTATAGGATCCTTGCCATTATGAATAGAGGCATTGAGTGTAAAGCTGAGGAGATGATGCTCCACCTCCACAAATCATTGGTCAGACTACATTTGTGTACAGTTCTGGGCAATTTATTTAAGAAACTTTAAGCTCTGGAGAGGGTTCATTGAAGATTTACTAGAATGATAGCAGGAAATAAGGATTTTACATACAAGGAAGGATTAGTGATATCAGGCTCCTTCTCCTTGGAGCGGAGAAGATTAAGAGGGGAACATTGTGGAAGTGTTCAAAATTATGAAGAATTTTTGTAGTTCAGGAACAGGGGTCACAATTTCAAGATTGTCAGCAAGAGAGCTAGGAGTGAGATGAGGAGAAATATCTTTACTCAGAGTTGTTAGGATTTGGATTGTGGAGCCTGAGATTGTGTTAGAGGTATGCTTCCATATGAGGTATGAAAAGAGAGCTGGATAAGTACTGGAAGTGATGAAATTAGAGGGCAATGAAGACAGCGCTGGAAAACAGTCCTGCTTTGAATTATTTCCAGAGCTGAGAATGTGTTGCTGGAAAAGCGCAGCAGGTCAGGCAGCATCCAAGAAACAGGAGAATCGACGTTTCGGGCATAAGCCCTTCGTCAGGATTCCTGAAGGGCTTATGCCCGAAACGTCGATTCTCCTGTTCCTTGGATGCTGCCTCACCACAATTTAAACAAGGTATGGAGAATACATTCAATTCATTGAGATGAAACGGATGTCCAAGTTAGGAATGATTAGCATAAAATCTTAAATCTCGGCCATTAACACTTAGATTGTGCTACAGTGGGAATAGACAATTATGCAGACGGTTTCTCAAGACAAGTCCATCTTTGGAACTGACATCTTGCTGACTGAATCGAGACAAAGCCTAGCCTAGTCGCAGAAACGTGG
>NW_025194955.1:0-4271 GCF_004010195.1 Chiloscyllium plagiosum | reverse complement strand
AAATCGACAAGCATAGAAAATAGGGTTTAAAAAATCCAGGATGATAATATTAACTCTTCAACCTCAGTTTCTATGTAACCAACACTCACTTTAACTTATTTTGTCTGAACATTTATAGACCTTCTTATTTTTTGGTTAGCTTTCTCCAACAGAGTAATTTTCCCATTCTCATTTATCTTCTCACCATTTTTTGGCTCTTTTCTGATATATTGACCAATCTTCTGACCTGCCATCTGTCTTTCCACCATTACCTGCTTTTTCTTTCCGTTTGATACCACCTTTAACATTTTGAGTTAAACATGGGTTGTTGATCCATCCTTTGGATTTTTTCTTACTCATTGAAATGTATCTGCTGTTCGATGTAATCATTCTAACATGTTGCATGTCAAAATATGGAGTCGAACATTTTTTGGAAATTCTTCCATGCAAGTTCAGGGAAATCTACATATTAGTCAATATATTTGGATGCACATTCATGTATATTCCGATTACTGAAGCCAGAATGCTTGCGTCGATTATTTCATTTGTACTTTGTGTGTGTTGTAACCTCTCGATATAATTTCAGGTGATTGCATCACATCATTGTCTGAATCCACTGACACTGGCTTTCTGAAATTCTGCAATGTTTCTTCTGCTTCAGTTACCAGTTTGGATCTTCCAATGTTGGAGGAAGAAATTGCCCGAGATGACTTAAAGGATGTGGACAATAGCGTCTCTTTTGCTTTCTTTTCTGTTTCTCTTCTTTTCTGAAAGAAGTTGTTGAATTTTTTTCTGGTATCATGTGTGTTAATGTATATTTGGGGGTGGAGACAATACTACTTTTAATTTTGTTACTAATATCACTTTTTTTCTTGCCTTTCTTGACTTTAAACTGCGATGTGGCTCAAACTGGAAGGGGTTATGGAGGTGTTTTTGGGATATGTAAGTGCCCCGTGTTGACAGGGCGTAGGGCCCCTCACTAAGTGTCTTATGTTGGTTCAGTTTGTTGATTTTTTGCAAACATAGTTACTTGCAGTAGTTCTGTTTTTATGTAATTTTTTAGGTTGCATGAGTCTTTTTTTTGGTTTATGCTCAGCAATTGGTAAGTCAAATTCTTCTTTTTTGGATTTCAAATGGTGTTAGAGAGAGTCATGGCTAATTGTGTCCTTAAATGATGTACCTGGAATATTAGAGGTAGCCATTCGCCAGTGAAGTGAAAAAGGTGCATTCTAGTCTGAGAAAGGAGAGGGTGGACATAGCCCTTTTACAGGAGACTCACTTTGGTGATATGGCAATTGCAGCAGGATGGGCCTACCCAGGTGTATTTCTCATCCTTTACAAATAGGAGTATGGGAAAGGCCATGTTTATTTGGAAGAATCTTCCATTTAAGTTGCTAGTTTAGATTAAAGATGAGTATGGGCAGTTAAGCATTCTTAAAGCCTCAATGCAGGGAGAAGGGTATAGAATTTTGAATGGTTCTTGCCCCCCCCAGCACATCACTTTAAATTTTTGATCAATGCATTCTCAAACTGATGGCTCTTGCACCACGGCAGATTATTATAGGGGGAGACTTTATGTGCCTTATGGAATGCCTGGAGGCACCTCAACACTTCCTTTACAATCTGAGCAACTAGCAGATTTATGTGCGGAAGTGGGATTGGTAGCTATCTGGAGGTGTCCCCATCCCACGGGGAGCAACATTACGTTTTTACTAATCTGCACAAGTGTCATATTAGGATTGATCTTTTCGTATCTTCTGCGCCAGCCTTGGATTCCGTAAATTTTGTACAATTAGAAATGTCACTAATTCTGATCACGCTACAATATATTTAGAGATTGAGGTTAAGAGCAATGTTACAGGTCCTCGACATTGGAGAATGGATCCCTGTATTCTGAAGTCCATCGAATAATTCTTCAATGAATGTAAGGTATTGTTAGCCACCAATTCGGATAAGGCCAGTAACCTATTTAATCTTTGGAAGACTGCTAAGACTTATGTCAGGGGATAATTATTTCTTATTCTGCCAGTCAGAAATGAAAGAAGGGGAAGCAGCAATTCCTGCTTGAGGCACGGCTAAGTTCAATCGAGGAGGCGTAATTTGCTTGGCTCTCAGTGGCTAAGCTGCAGCGTGTTACAGCTCTTTGTTCCACCATGAACTCGACGTTCATGCAGACAACAAGGAAGTAACTTGCTTTTGTGAAATAAAGACTGTATGAGCACGGTGACAAGCCGGGCAGATATCGAACATATCTTGCCAGGACAAATAGATAAGATTAGTTACAGTGTGGAAACAGGCCTTCCGCCCAACAAGTCCACATCAACGCGCAACCCACCCAGACCCATTCCCCTATATTTACCCCTTCACCTAACACAACTGGCTATTTAGTATGGTCAATTCACTTTACCTGCACATTTTTAGACTGTGGGAGGAAACCGGAGCACCCGGAGGAAACCCCCACAGTCACCTGAGGCGGGAATTGAACCCAGGTCTTTGGAGCTGTGAGGCAGCAGTGCTAACCACTGTGCCACCGTGCTGCCCACTAATATTCCCCAATCAATTACCTCAATTAGGGACAGGACTGGAATGGTTATTTGTGATTTGAAAAAGATCAATGCTACATTTTGGAAAGTTTACTTTGAACTATACCAGTCTGAACGTTGTGAGTGCTAAGATGGAGTCCTTCTTTAAGAAACTGGATCTTCCAGGTGTTAGCTCTGAACTGGCATCTTTTCTTAATGGCCCTTTAACAGAGCAAGAGGTACAGGAGGCTGTGAAGCAGATGCAGAGTGGGAAGGCACTAGGCCATGATGTTCTTCCTGGCAAGTTTTACAAAGAATTTATAACAGATATTAAACATATATGATTACTTGTACAGCCATGATTGCCTCCTGCCATCTTTAAGAGGGGATAATATTTCTCTTATCCTTAAGAAAGGGAAGACCCCAGAGGAATGTGCCTCTTTTAGGCACATATCACGTTTAAACACTGATGTTAAAATCTTGGCCAAGGTAATTCTGCCGCTTTCCATTGTGAGAGACGACCAGACTGTGTTTTTAAAAGCCCGTATATCCTCCAATAATATCAGGAGGTTACTGAATATGATTCAAGTGTGTCAGAAGCAGTCAGTTCAGGTAGTAGTGATCTCCTTGGATGCAGAAAAGGTATTTGATTGGGTCGAGTGGCCATATATTTTTATACCCTTGAATGATTTGGTTGAGGGGAGATATTTTTAGGTGGGTGAGGGTCCTCTAGCGGTCCAGCAGCGGTTCTCACTAATGGTGTGAGATCTAGTAATTTTAATATGTGTAGGGGCAGTCGGTAAGACTGTCGCTCTCACACTACCGTTTAACCCGTAAGTATCGTTTGGCTAGCAGTGAACGTTTTCATTTTTTTTCAGGTCAGGGATTTCATTCAAAAAGGGACTACACTTTTGAACGACTCATACAGATCTGTCACAGGGGAGAGATTGCTTTGTGCTATAAGTACTCTCTCTGATAATGCTATTTATCATATATTGGGGGTAAGTTGCGATATCTATGGAGACATGAGAGAGCATTTCTGAAAATGTGAGAAAGATTTCAATCTGTAAGAGGACCCTTGCCATGCAGGTAAAGATTCTGCACATGACCCATTTGGCCCCAGAGCATCTCACAAAATTTAAGGTGGGAGTATCTTCGCTATGTTCGAAGTGTAAAATAATTATCAGGACTCTCACTCATTATCAGTGGTCTTGCCTCAGACAGATATTGGAGTGCTGTGGCAGGTGTAATAGAAAGGTTCTTGGGGCTCAAAGTTAAGAGGGATCTTATCTCTCTTCCTCTGGCCCTCCCCAATTTGTCTTCTTTGAACACATGGGAAAAAAAATCTCTTTGATATTCTCATTTTTCATGTGAGAAAAAGAATTGTGATGTGGTGGATCTCTGAAAACTCCAGGTCTGTTGGTTTGGCAGAGGTTAATTATAAACATACTCCTATAGACATTCTTATCAATGTGGTACACCAAAAAACTGAAAATTAGTAAAAGATTTGGCGGCTCTTTTTGGAATATTTTGGTGTAGACATATCTGCAATCTTAACTCGGGCTTTTGTGTCACCATGATGATCTATTAAGTCAACTTGATGCTCTTGAGGGAAGAATTTCAAATAAGTTCATGTGCAATAATCATTGATCTCAGAAATGGGTAGCTCCAGTTTGCACCTGACTATATTTGTATTTTCTTTGCGGTGTTGTTTCTTGCTGTTTTTTTGTTTTAGAGTCATTGAGATGTACAGCATGGAGACAGACACTT
>NW_025194954.1:0-4271 GCF_004010195.1 Chiloscyllium plagiosum | reverse complement strand
CGCAGAGCTGGTTGGGAAGGTAAGTGAATGATAATTAAGAACTTGCCTCGACGACAACGGTCTTTTCACAGCAGAGAGTTGCGCGAGCTGGGAGGAAGTGAAGTTGGAGCGCAGAGCTGGTCGGGATTGTAAGTGATTGATATTTGCGTGGGTGTGTTCCAGAACCCAGTCCACACAAAGTAGAGCCTCCCTCCCATTCTCCTCCTCTAACCTAACTTTGAAGTCCACAGGTAAGCTACTCAGTGTTCTTGTTTTGGAGACTAAGTGCAGAGTAATGGCAGCGCAGGCAGTGGAATGTTCCTCCTGCAGGATGTTTGAGGTAGGGGTGACCATCGATATTCCTGCCGACTTCATCTGCAGGAAATGCAGTCAGCTCCTGATCCTCACAGAACGCGTTAGGGAACTGGAACTGGAGTTGGAAGAACTGAGGATTATTCGAGAGACTGAGAGGGTGATAGATAGAAGCTACAGGGACATAGCTACGCCAGAGAACAGAGGTAGCTGGGTAACAGTTTGAGGTGGGAAGGGGAGGAAACAGGCAGTGTAGGGATCCCCTGTGGTCGTTCCCCTCAACAATAAGTATATAGCGTTGGGTACTGTTGGGGGGTGGACGGTCTAGCAGGGGTAAGCTGCAGTGACCGGGTCTCTGGTATGAGATTCAGCTCTGAGGCTCAGAAGGGAAAGGGGGAGAGGTGGAGAGCGCTAGTTTTCGGAGACTCTATAGTTAGAGGGATGGACAGGCGGTTCTGTGGACATGGGCGAGACTCTCGGATGGCTTGTTGCCCCCTGGGTGCCGAGACTCTCGGATGGCTTGTTGCCCCCTGGGTGCCAGGGTCCGAGACGACTCGAATCGTGTCTTCAGAATCCTTAAGGGGGAGGGTGTGCAGCCAGAAGTCGTGGTACACGTTGGCACCAACGACATAGGTAGGAAGAGGGGTGGGGAGGTCATTCAGAAGCTCAGAGAGTTAGGCTGGAAGCTAAAAGCTAGGACGGACAGAGTCGTCATCTCTGGGTTGTTGCCCGTGCCACGTGACAGTGAGGCAAGGAATAGGGAGAGAGTGCAGTTGAACTCGTGGCTGCAAGGATGGTGTATGAGGGAGGGCTTCAGATATTTGGACAATTGGACTGCATTCTGGGGAAGGTGGGACCTGTACAAGCAGGACGGGTTGCACCTGAACCATAAGGGCACCAATATCCTGGGAGGTAGGTTTGCTAGCACTCTTCGGGGGGTTTAAACTAATTTGGCAGGGGGATGGGATCTGGACTTGTAGTCCAGCAAGTAGGTTAGCTGTTTTTCAGGATGTCCAAGAACGTAGGGATGCTGTGGAGAAGGTAGCACTGACAGAGAATACTTGCGGACACAGAGATGGGCTCAAGTGTGTATACTTTAACGCAAGGAGTATCAGAAATAAGGTAGGTGAACTTAAAGTGTGGATCGGTACCTATGACTATGATGTTGTGGCCATCATGGAAATGTGGATAGAAGACGGACCGGAATAGTTGTTGGAGTTCCTGGTTACAGATGTTTCAGTAAGATTAGGGAGGGTGGTAAAAAAGTAGGGGGAGGGTGGCGTTGCTAATTAGAAATGGTATAACGGCTGCAGAAAGGCAGCTTGAGGGGGATCTGCCTTTAGAGGTAGTATGGGCTGAAGTCAGAAATAGAAAAAGGAGCAGTCACCTTGTTGGGTGTTTATTATAGGCCCCCCAATACCAGCAGAGATGTGGAGAAACAGATTGGGAAACAGATGTTGAAAAGGTGCAGAAGCCACAGGGTAGTAGTCATGGGCGATTTCAACTTCCCAAATACTGATTGGAAGTTCATTAGATCAAGTAGATTGGATGGGACGGTATTTGTGCAGTGTATCTAGGTAGCTTTTCTAACTCAGTATGCAGATTGTCCGACCAGAGGGGAGGCCATATTGGATTTGGTACTTGGTAACGAACCGGGACAAGTGATGGGCTTGTTAGCGGGTGAACATTTTGGTGATGGTGACCACAATTCTGTGACTTTCACCTTGGTTATGGAGAGAGATAAGTGCGTGCAACAGGGTAGGTTTTACAATTGGGGGAAGGGTAAATACGATGCTGTAAGATAGGATCTAGAACATAGAACAACACAGCACAGAACAGGCCCTTCGGCCCACGATATTGTGCCAAACATTTGTCCTAGCTTAAGAACCCATCCATGTACCTATCCAATTGCCAGTTAAAGTTCGCCAATGATTCTGGGCGCATTCCAACAGGCAGCGCATTCCATGCCCCCACCACACTCTGGGTAAAGAACCTTCCCCTGACATCTCCCCTATACCTTCCAGCCTTCACCTTATCCAATTGCCGCTTAAAGGTCACCAAAGATTCTGACTCTGCCACTCCAACAGGCAGCGCATTCCATGCCCCCACCACACTCTGGATAAGGAACCTTCCCCTGACATCTCCCCTATACCTTCCAGCCTTCACCTTAAATTTGTGTCCCCTTGTAACACTCTGTTGTACCCGGGGAAAATGTTTCTGACTGTCTACTCTATCTATTCCTCTGATCATCTTATAAACCTCTCTCAAGACTCCCCTCATCCTTCGCCGTTCCAATGAGAAAAAGCCTAGCACTCTCAACCTATCCTCGTACGACCTATTGTCCATTCAAGGCAACATCCTGGTAAATCTTCTCTGCACCCTCTCCAAAGCTTCCACATCTTTCCTAAAGTGAGGCGACCAGAACTGCACACAGTACTCCAAATGTGGCCTCACCAAAGTCCTGTACAGCTGTAACATCACTTCACCACTCTTGAATTCAATCCTCTGCTCATGAACGCTAATACACCATAGCAAGCTCTATTCACCTGAGTGGCAACTTTCAAAGATCTATGAACATTGACCCCAAGATCCCTGTGCTCCTCCACCTTACTAAGAACCCTGCCATTAATCCTGTATTCTGCATTCTTATTTGTCCTTCCAAAATGGACAACCTCACACTTGGCAGGGTTGAACTCCATCTGCCACTCCTCAGCCCAGCTCTGAATCATATCTAAGTCCCTTTACAGCCGACAACAGCCCTCCTCACTATCCACAACTCCACCAATCTTCGTATCATCTGCAAATTTACTGACCCACCCTTCGACTCTTCCAAGTCAATAATAAAAATTACAAACAGCAGAGTATCCAGAACTGATCCCTGCGCAACTCCACTTGTAACTGAGCTCCAGGCTGAATATTTACCATCTACCACCACTCTCTGACTTCGACCGGTTAGCCAGTTTTCTATCCAACTGGCCAAATTCCCCTCTATCCCATGCCTCCCGACTTTCCGCATAAGCCTACCATGGGGAACCTTGTCAAATGCCTTACTGAAATCCATGTGTACTGCATCCACTGCTCTACCCTCATCCACATGCTTGGTCACCTCCTCAAAGAATTCAATAAGACTTGTAAGGCAAGACCTACCCTTCACAAATCCGTGCTGGCTGTCCCTAATCAAGCAGTGTCTTTCCAGATACTCATAAATCCTATCCCTCAGTACCCTTTCCATTACTTTGCCTACCACCGAAGTAAGACTAACTGGCCTGTAATTATGGCCAAGAATCTGACCATAGGGGACGTGCTAGAGAACTGGAGAACTGCTAATACGATTGCACTTCACAGTAAGAGTGGGAGAGATAGTCCAGGTGACTATAGACGAGCGAGTATTAGATCACTGTTAAGGAAACTACTGGAGAAAATAGTGAAGGAGAAAATTGAACTCCAATCAGAGTCGCAAGGTTTGATCAGGGCTAATTATCATGCCTTTATCAGAAGGAAGTCGCATCTAATGGATTTGATTGAATTAGTTTGAGAGGTCGATTGTTTAGTTTTGGAGGAAGGCATTTGACACATTTCCAGCTGGGAAACTGAGAAATAATGTAAAATCTCACAATATGAAGGATAACTTGAAAAGTTACAAGGAAAATTGTCTTAGTGGCAGCAGGCAGAGGGTGGTGGGAGAAGGCTGTTTTTGTGACGAGAGACCAGTGTCCCCTGGTGTACCACAGGGATCAGTGCTATGTCCCTTATTGTTTGTGTTATTCATAAAAAAAAGATGCGAATGTGGAGGGGGCTAGGTGGAGAGCGGGGGAGGTGTGACAAGTAAGTGTATGTTTGACATAAAGATTGACTGATTGGTTCGCAGTGAGGTGGAAGGCCTTAAGTTACAGGAAGATGCAGATGATTGATCAGATGGGCAGATCAATGGCAGATGGAATGTAACTCTGATAAGTATGAGGTAATGCACTTTGGGAGAA
>NW_025194953.1:0-4271 GCF_004010195.1 Chiloscyllium plagiosum | reverse complement strand
CTAGCCTCTCCTTATAGTTCATACCCTCTAATCTAGGCAGCAGCCTGGTAAACCTTGACTGCATCCTTTCCAAAATCGCCACATTCTTCCTGTCATGTGCTGTCCAGAATTGAACACACTACTCGAAGTGTGTCCTAACCACAGTTTTATAAAGCCGTAACACCATGACATCCTGACTCTCGAAGTCAATTCTCCAACCAATAAAGACAAGCATGTCATACGCCTACTTTACCACCCTACCTACTTGTGTGGTCACTTTCAGTCAGCTATGGACTTGAACTCCAAGATCCCTCTGTACATCAATGCTGTTCAGAGTCCTGCCATTAACCATATACCTTTCCTTAACATTTAATCTCCCAAAATGCATCACCTGACACTTACCTGGATTAAACTCCATCTGCCATTTCTCCACCCATATCTGCAAGTGATCTATATCCCGCTGTATCTTTTGACAACCTTTTACACTATCCACAACCCCACCAATCTTTGTATCATCTGCAAACTTAATAACCCCCATCCACATTTTCATCCAAGGCATTTAAACAGCAGGGGTCCCAGTATGGATCCCTGTGGAACACTACTAGTCATGGACCTCCAGCCTTAAATATATCCTTTCACACTACCCTTCTCTCAGCCAGCCAATTCTGAATCTACATAACCAAGTCACCATGGATCCCATGTGTCTTAACCTTCTTGAAGAGCTTACCATGAGGGACTTTGTCAAAGACCTTACTAAAATCCACACAGACAATATCCAGTGCCCCACCCTCATCGATCACCTTTGTCACCTCCTCGAAAAATTCAATCAAGTTAGAAAGACATGACCTGCCCTGCACACAGCCATGCTAACTGTCCCTAATTAGGCCATGTTTTTCTAAATGTGTTTAAATCCTATCCTCAAGAATTCTCTCCAATAGCTTCCCAACCACCAATGTGAGACACATCAGTCTGTAGTTTTCTGAATTATCCCTATTTCCCTTCTTGAACAGAGGAACAATATTAACTACAAGCCAGTCTATTAGGACTCGCCAGTGGCTAGCGACGACACAAAAGATTTTGGTCAAAGCTCCAGTGTTTTACTCTCTTGCCTCTCTCAATAGCCTGTGGTAGATAGCATTGGACCTTGGGCACATTTCCACCTTAATTCTCTTCAAGAGACTCAACCTCACTGCTTTCTTCATCTCAGAATGCCGTTGCATATTAGCATACACAACACAAATTTTACGATCCTCCATACCCTTCCCCTGGGTGAATACTTCCCCAGTATGATGACTCAAATTTCCCATATGGGGCAGCATGGTGGCCAGCACTGCAGCCTCATAGCACCAGGGACTCGGGTTTGATTCCAGCCTCGGGCAACTGTCTGTGTGGAGTTTGCACATTCTTCCAGTGTCTGCGTGGGTTTCCTCCCACAATCCAAAGATGTGCAGGTTAGGTGGATTGGTTATGCTAAATTGCTCATAGTATTCAGGGATGTGTAGGTTAGGTGCATTTATCAGGGGTAATAGGTAGGATAATAGGGGAGAGAATGGGTCTGGGTGGGCTACTCTTCAGAGGGTTGGTGTGGACTTGTTGGGCCAAAGGGCCTGTTTCCACACTGTAGGGAATTCTATTGTTCCATGATCTCACCACATCCTCAGCCCCCAAGCACAATTTTCTCCTTTAACCTTGGAGTGGTCCTACCTTCTCCCTAGTTATCCTCTTGTTTTTAAGCTATGTATAGAATACCTTCAGGTTCTCTTTAACTGTACCCAACAAGGTCATTTCATAACCTCTTTTTGCTCTCTAAATTCCCTTTGAGTTCCTTCCAGCTTTCTTTATATTCATCGCAGATTCTATCCAGTTTTAACTTCCTAAAGCTTCCATATGCTGCTTTTTCCCTTTTGACTAAATTCACAACCTCCCTTCTTATTCAAGGTTCCCTTACCTTGCTATTCTTGTCATTCCTCTTCATTGGTACATCAGTCCTGATCTCTCACCAGCAGGCCTTTAAAACAATTCCCACATCAAATGTGGACTTACCAGACAACTCCTCCCAGCTAAAACTCCCCACCTCCCTTCCATTTATCTCTCAGCCCTCTTGGGCACCCCCCACATTCCTGATGAAGAGCTTATGCTCAGAATGTCAACTCTCCTGCTCCTCGGCTGCTTGCTTACCGTCTGTGCTTTTCCAGCACCACACTTTTTAAACTCATTAGCTCCTGCCTTATATGGTCATAATTCACCTTACCCCAGTTTAGTACCTCACCACAAAGTCCTGACTTATCCTTGATTATAGCCATCTTAAGGAGTTGTGATCTTTAAATTGATTTCCAAAATGCTCTCCCACAGAAAGATCAGTCACCTGGCCAGGCTCATTAGCCAATACAAGGTTCAGCAAAGCCCCTCCTCCAGTTGGACTATCTTCATACTGTTTCAAGAAACCCTCTTGAATGCATTTAAATTCTGCCCTGTCTAAGCCTCTTGCTCTAAGGGAGTCCCAATCAATATTGGAAAATTTAATGCCACCCACAACGACTCTTTATTGCATCTTTCCATAGTCTACCTACATACTGGTTCCTCAATGTTTTGGTGGCTGTCTCCTATCAGAGATATTGTACCCATCTTATTTTTTAGCTCTACCCAGATTGCCTCAGAGGATTAATCCCTCCAGTACGTCGTCTAATTTCAGATGGGACATTCTTCCTGATGAGTAAAAGCAATTCCTCTACCTCTTACTTTCCTCTCTATTTGTCTAAAACAATGAAACCCTGGAACATTGAGCAGCCATCCCTTGCATTGAAATAAACATTTCTGCCCATTAGTACCGTTGTGTTCATTTACCTGTTTCAATGCCTTCCCTTTCTGATTTACTGGTCCTAACATGTACCTTTCCCTCAATCCCTTCACTTGTTGACCTGCCGCTCTGATTCCCAGACCCTTGCCACTCTAGTTTAAACGGTCCTTAGTAGCACTAGCGAACCTCCCTCGATTTTATAGATGCCACGAGATCTGCTATTTCCAACATTTAATGCTTTTACTTCAGTTTTTTGGCATTCACCATACTTTGCTCTTTGAGTCAGTGTAGTTAGTAAGTTAAATGAATCAAATGAAGAATTGTATTAAACATGTTAAGAGTTCAGGTTGCTTTACAATCATTCGCAGATTTATTGATTCGTAAATGAATTTGGAAACCTATAAGACTGAGAGACAGCCCGTAAGATTTCCTTCATGGATAAGTGGACTAAGATAAAAAATTGGTATCGAGAGTCTTAGTCTGGTCTTTCATCTTCATTCATCTGTTTAAGATTGTTGAAAATCCAATTGGTTAACATTCTCCTGATAATCAGAAAGCACTTCCTTAAGAAATAGAGCTAGAGCAGGTATATTTATTATGCACATAATTATAGAATTTTACATTTCCCTTCACTTTCTGCGCTGTATCAAAATTAAAAAACTTAAATTCCTTTCATTGTAAAGAAGCTTTCTCAAATACATATTACAAGATACGCTTTGCTGGCTTAACCGTGTCAGCATTGAACACAATATCAGAGATGACAGTTGGCATGTACGAGAGGGGAATCCAGAACAGTTTTGCATCTAGTCCAGCAGAGTAGCGAGTGCGAGGGTGAACAGCTGTCAGAGCGTGGTTCATGCACCACACTACTTTCATCAAATCTGGGTCTGCAAGCTCCTTAACCCTGGCCTGAAATTTAGGTATAACTGTAAAACAAGTATTTATTAAAATGAATTAACATCTTAAAGAAAGCTACATTACAATTGGTTTGAAAGACTACAGGGAAAAAGTTCATATCAAAAGTTAGTTAAGGTATTGTGACTGTGCCAATTTAAAACTGAAAACCAAAAAAAAGTAGATATTTAAAAATCACGCACACGCACACTTTTTAGATTAGAATTACTCCAAACAGAATGACACAGACAGATAGCAGCACACAGGGGGCTAACACATTAACAATTGGTGTCAGCCCAGATAAGGTTTACCTGAGAATGTAACTTTTAAAAAGGTTTTATAATTTATATATGAAAGAAGTGAAACTAACATGGCCATTCCAACAGATGATTCACTTAACAAACAAAGTATTTTTCAATATATAATTTCAGTTACATCACACTGTAAACTTTTGCTATAAATTCTGTGTCTTACAATAGTGTACTCCACAACCACTTCCAATTAAACCTGTTGGACTATAAACAGGTGTGTGTGATTTTATAACTTTGTACACCCCAGTCCAACACCGGCATCTGAAAATGTGTTGCTGGAAAAGCGCAGC
>NW_025194952.1:2741-4271 GCF_004010195.1 Chiloscyllium plagiosum | reverse complement strand
ACACACACACACACACACACTCTGGGACTCTCACACGCACACACACGGGGACACCGATTCTCATACACTCTGGGACTCTCACACACACATATTCAGGGAAGCACATACATACACACACATACGCTGAGACTCACACACACACACACACACTCTAGGACTCACACACACACACAAACACACACGCTGGGATTCACACACACACTCAAACACACACGCTGGGACTCGCATTCTGACACACTCTCTGGGACACTGATTCTCAAACACACTCTGGTACTCACACACACACACAAACTCTCTGGGGCTCTCACACGCACACACACTGGGTCACTGAGATTCTCACTCACTCTGGGATTCTCACACACACACTCTGGGACACTGTGATTCTCACTCACTCTGGGATTCTCACACACACACTCTGGGACACTGTGATTCTCACTCACTCTGGGATTCTCACACACACACTCTGGGACACTGTGATTCTCACTCACTCTGGGATTCTCACACACACACTCTGGGACACTGTGATTCTCACTCACTCTGGGATTCTCACACACACACTCTGGGACACTGTGATTCTCACTCACTCTGGGATTCTCACACACACACTCTGGGACACTGTGATTCTCACTCACTCTGGGATTCTCACACACACACTCTGGGACACTGTGATTCTCACTCACTCTGGGATTCTCACACACACACTCTGGGACACTGTGATTCTCACTCACTCTGGGATTCTCACACACACACTCTGGGACACTGTGATTCTCACTCACTCTGGGATTCTCACACACACACTCTGGGACACTGTGATTCTCACACACTCTGGGACTCACACACACACAAACTCTAGGACACCGATTCTCATACACTCTGGGACTCACACACACACACTCTGGGACAATCACACACACGCGCACACACACACACATACGCTGGGACTCACACACACAAGCTGGACACACACAAACACAGACACGCACACGCTGGGACTCACACACATACACACAAACACACACGCTGGGACTGTCATTCTGTCACACACGCTGGGACACTGATTCTCACACGCACTCTGGTACTCACACACACACACACTCTGGGACTCTCTCACACACACGCACACACTCTGGGACTAACACACACACACTCTGGGCCACTGTGATTCTCACACACACTCTGGGACTCACACACACACACTCTGGGACAATCACACACACGCGCACACACACACACATACGCTGGGACTCACACACACAAGCTGGACACACACAAACACAGACACGCACACGCTGGGACACTCACACACACACACAAACACACACGCTGGGATTCACACACACACTCAAACACACACGCTGGGACTCGCGTTCTGACACATTCTCTGGGACACTGATTCTCAAACACACTCTGGTACTCACACACACACACTTTGAGACCCACACTCTGGGGGTCTCACACACTCTGGGACACTGTGATTCTCACTCACTCTGGGATTCTCACACACACACTCTGGGACACTGTGATTCTCAC
>NW_025194952.1:0-783 GCF_004010195.1 Chiloscyllium plagiosum | reverse complement strand
CACACACACTCTGGGACTCACACACACACAACACACCCCTCGCACACACACACACACACTCTGGGACACTGATTCTCACACACACTCTGGGACTCACACACACACACTCTGGGACTCACACACACACACACACTCTGGGACTCATACACACACACACTGGGACACTGATTCTCATACAGTCTGAGACACACACACACACACTCTCTGGGACTCTCTCACACACACACACTGGGACACAATGGTTCTCCCGCGGTCTGGGACACACACACACACTCTGGGACTCTCTCTCTCTCACACACACACACACACACACTGGGACTCCCGCGGTCTGGGACACACACACACACTCTGGGACTCTCTCTCTCTCACACACACACACACACACTGGGACTCACACACACTCACACATTCTGTGACTCACAGAAACACTATGGGACTCTCGCACACACACACAAACTCTGCGATTCACACACACACACACACACACACTGGGACACTGTGATTCTCACACACTCTGGGACACACACACACACACACACACACAAACACACACTCTGTGACTCACACACACATACACACACACACTCTGGGACACTGTGATTCTCACACACACTCTGGGACTCACACACAGACACACACACTCTGGGACTCACACACACACACGCACTCTGAGACTCTCTCACACACACACTCTGGGACACTGATTCCCATACAGTCTGAGACTCACACACACACACTCTGGGACTCTCACGCACACACACACTGGGACACAATGGTTCTCAC
>NW_025194951.1:0-4271 GCF_004010195.1 Chiloscyllium plagiosum | reverse complement strand
GTTAGTATGAAGTTTCTTGTAAATGGTACATGCACTATTGGCGGTGGAAGGAATAAGTGTGGATGTGGTGCCAATCAAGCGGGCTGCTCTGTCCTGGATGGTGTCGAGCTGCTTGAGTGTTGTTGGAGCTGCACCCATCTTGGCAAGTGGGGAGTATGCCACCACATTCCTAATTTGTGCCTTGTGGATGGTGGACAGCATCTGGGGAGTTTAGGAGGTCAGTCACTCATTCCAGAATTCCAACTCTCTGACCTGCTTTTGAAGCCATTGTGTATTTATATGGTGAGTCCAGTTCAGTGTCTGGCTAGTGGTCACTCCCAGGATGTTGATGGGCATTGATGTGTTGATTGTATTGAAATGGGCATCGCTGGAAGGAAATTCTTGCATTAACCTCAGTGCCTGAGTTCTAGGGAATCCTGATATATAAATCCCCACCTCTGAGCAAATTGCTGCCGATGCTGGAATCTGTACTGAAAACAGCAAATGCTGGAGATCACAGCGGGTCAGGCAGCATCCATGGGGAGAGAGCAAGCTAACATTTCAAATCTAGATGACTCTTCATCAGAGCCAAAGTGAAGTGTGGAGGGGGCAGCGTTTATGCTAGTTTGGGGTGGGGGTGTATGAGGTTAGTGGGTGTAGGGTGCTGTTGGAGAAAGAATGTTGTTAGTTCAGATTAAGTGATTGGAATGTGAGAACAGCAAAACAATGCTGTGTCTAACTGCCAGACTGTAAAGCATAGAGTCCCACCGGGATGGGGGGAGGGGAGAGAGGACATGTTAACAGAATGTAACAGGCTAACAGAAAGGGAAGAAATGGTTCACAGTTTGAAGGCGTTGAACTCCATATTAACCCCAGAAGGCTGTAAAGTGCCTCGTCTGAAGATGAGATGGTGTTCCTCCAGTTTGCCCTGTGATTCACTGGAACACTGCAGCATGGTGAGGACAGGCACATGGGCATGTGAGCAGGACACTGTGTTAAAATGACCAGTTGCGGGAAGGTCAGGGTGGTGCTTGGGCACAGACCGGAGGTGTTCCACAAAGCGGTCACCCAGTCTGCGTTTGGTTTCTCCAGTGTAGTGTAGGCCCCATTGGAGGAGGTGCAGGTGAAATGCTGCTTCTGTTGGAAAGGCTGTTTAGGCACTTGGACGGTGAGCAGGGAGGAGGGGAAGGGGGTAGGTGTTACATCCTCTGCGGTTACATGGGAAGGTGCCGTGGAGACAGGGTTAGTGTTGGTGGTGGTGGAATGGACGAGGATGTCCCAGAGGGAACGACCCCTGCGAAACGCAGATGGGGGAGTAAGGGAAAGATGTGTTTGGTGGTGGTGTTCTGTTGGAGTTGTCGGAAATGGCTGAGAACGATCCTTTGAATGCGGAGGCTGGTGGGATGAAAAGTGAGGGGAAGGGAGACCCAATCATGCTGCTGTGCATGATGGGAAGGGGCAAGGGTGGAAGCATGGGTGATAGGTCAGATGCGGTTGAGGGCCCTGTCAACCACAGAGGGTGGGAAATCACGGTCACGGAAGAAGCAAGCCATGTCAGCAGCGCTGTTTTCGAAGGTGGCGTCATCCGAACCGATGCAGCGTGGGTGAAGGAACTGGGAGAAGGGGATGGAGTCCTTGCAGGACGTGGGCTGTAATGAGCTGTAATGAAGGTAGCCTTGGGAGTCATTTGCAGCAGATGGCAGTGGGCAGTTTATTCCCCAAAATGGAGACAGAGAGGTCAAGGAATGGAAGGGAAATATTGGAAATGGACAAAGCGAAAATTATAAAGGGGTGGAAATTGGAGGCAAAACGTTTTCATGGTCCTGGTGGGAGCGTGAAGCTGTCATCGATGCACCTGAAAGAGAGTTGTGGGTGGGTGGGGACTAGTGTAAAACTGGCAAAAGGATCATTCCCAATATCCCATACAAAGGCAGGCATAACTGGAACTCATGTAGATGCCCATACCTACTCCTTTGTCTTGGCAGAAGTGAGATGAATTAAAGGAGAAATTGTTCAGTGAGAGAACAAGTTCAGCCAGGCGGAGGAGAGTGGTGGGGGATGGCCAGTGTTCAGGCCTCTGGTCAAGGAAGGAGCCGAGAGCTCTCAGACCGTTCCTGGTGGGGAATGGAGGTGTAGAGGGGATTGGACATCCATGGTGAACAGGAGGCAGTTAGAGCCAGGAAACTGGAAATTGTCAATATGGTGGAAGGCATCAGAGGAATTGCAGATGTAAGTGGGCAGGGCCTGGACAGGTGGAGAAAGATGGAGTCAGGGTAGGAGGAAATGAGCTCAGTGGGGCCGGAACAGGCTGATACAATGGGAGTACCTGGGGCAGTCTGATCTGTGAATTTTGTGAAGGAGGTAGAACTGGGCTGTCTGGGGTTGGGAGACTTTATGGTTGGAGGCAGTGGGGGGGAAGATCTCCTGAAGTAATGAAGTCGGTGACAGTCCTGGCAACAATGGCTTGATGTTCAGGTGTGGGGTCATGGTCCAGGGGGTGGTAGGAAGAAGTGTCTGCGAGTTGGCATTGAGCCTCCGTAAGATAAAGATCAGTGCACCAGACTACAACAGCACAGCCTCTGTCGGCCAGTTTGATATCAAAGTTAGGGTTAGACATAAGACAGCAAAGTGCAGCAGTTTCAGAAGGGGACAGGTTAGAGTGGGTGAGAGAAGCAGAGAAATTGACATAGTCAATGTCATGCCAGCAGGACAGGAAATGGGATCCAAGTGGAGGGTGAATACTGGAGGCGGGTGAAGGAGTCAGTGGAAAGACTGGGGGTGGATTCCTGCCTTAAGAAATGAGCGAGGAGGCAGAGGTGGTAGAAAAACTCCATGACAAGCTCGAGATTCATTAAGGTGAGGGTGTAAGGGTATGAAGCTGAGTTCTTTGTTGAGGCTAGTACCTTCCTCCTCAGAGAGGTGGCACAGCCGCTCAGTGGTTATCACTGCTGCCTCACAGCGCCAGGAACCTGGGTTCGATTCCAGCCTCGGACAAATGTCTTTGTGGAGTTTGCGCATTCTCCCCCCTGTGCCTGCGTGGGTCCCCTCTGTGTGCTCTGGTTTTTATCCCACAGTCCAAAGATGTGCAGGTTAGGTGAATTGGCCATGCTAAATTGTTCATAGTGTACAGGGATGTGTAGGTTAGGTGCATTAGTCTGGGCCAAATATAGGGTAGGGGACTGGGTTGGTTACTCTTTGGAGGGTCGAAGGACCTGTTTCCACACTGTAGGGATTCTAATTCTAATAGAGGGGAAAGGGCAGGAGGTATGGTGAACACACGGCAAGGGCTGGAGCTGCATGGAGTGGCCTCAGGGTGACAGAAAGTAATGGTTTCTGAGGGCTTGGTCAGGGGTGGCTGCGAAGGGACAATCCACAGGACGGATGTTGGAATCCACAAGGTGCTGGACTTGTGTGCCTTGATGTTCGTAAGACAGAAAAAAACGTCTTTTGTTGAAGTGAAGCTGGGGACCGGCGTAGAGAGGGTGAGTCGATGTTGCTGCAGAGTGGAGTCAAGTGTATATATACACCAGTGCATGGCGGTAATCACAGATTGCAGGATCTGGTGAAATCAGCAGTCTGAGGAACGTTGAATGCCCGGGAAATACTTGTAATCCTAGAGGGATTCGGAGTATGAAGGGTAAAGCTTGAGTTGAAGCCCATGCGGGGTATGTCTGAGACGTTGGCAGTTGCTGAGGAAGGAAGCAACTTGTCTGTTTATAGCCAGGGGATGGCCAAGTACAACTGGACAATTATGGAGCATGGATTCTGGATCAGTGGTGCTGGAAGAGCACAGCAGTTCAGGCAGCATCTGAGGAGCAGGAAAATCGACGTTTCGGGCAAAAGCCCATTATGGATCATTGTCTAAAGCAGCGATTCTCAACTGCTTTTTGCCCTTGCCACCCCGCCTCCGGGGAGCTCTTCTCAGGTTCCAGGCCCCCTCCCCCTTTCAAACAGAGATACGACACAAACAAAGACAGACAATCATTTATTATTGAACACCAAGAACACTTGAACATTCTGACACACTGAACAAAAATTTTAAAAAGACTGCATGAAATTAAACATCTATCAGGCCTAATGCGATCCTTGAGCTTGGCGCTTTACTGCATGTTTCATGATACCGGGCTCCAAATCAGGTATTTCATGGGCACAGTGAGCAGGGTTCCCTGTAGCTTACTCTCCTGATGGTTTGTAAATACTGTTTCCAGATGATCAATGGGAGGGAAGAATTTGTGTGCTGTGAACAAGGTGAACGTGTCATTGGATAGAAACATGTTAGCATTCCGTCCAGA
>NW_025194950.1:0-4270 GCF_004010195.1 Chiloscyllium plagiosum | reverse complement strand
TGGGTGATCAGGTTTCCTACCACAGCTCAAACTTTGTAGGTTCGGTGGATTGATCATGCTAAATTGTCTGTAGTGTTCAGGGAATTCTAGGTTAGGTGGATTAGTCAGGGGCAAATATAGGGGAATGGGTTGGGAAGGTTGGTATGGATTTGTTGGGCTGAAGGGTTTCAACACTGCAGGGATTTTATAAAAATAAGAACGGTAATGATGACTGTAGAGTTTGTTTTAGCTTGCACACATTGCTGTGATGAGGGACAATGAAGGAGGGAGAGTGCAATAGGTCGTTCCTTCTCAGGAGGATTGCATTTTCTCCCTCTCTAAGTTGAATCACACAATAATATCATCCTTTCCCAAACTGGACCATGTGAGGTCTCCTTGTACATTGTCGAACTATGTCTCCATAACATTCCCTGTTACATGTTGGTGCATCATTGCTACTATCATACACAGAGCCATATCCTTAGCAGAAAATGGTCTCGGCCGATTTGAAATATGTTTACATTGCCCTGCGTCATTAAAAAAAATAAAATATTTTATGTATTCAGAATGCCTGTGTTAAAATGAATGCATTTTTTAACAAATACAGAAATTGCTGGTAAAGCTCGGCAGGCCTGTCAGTACCCAGATGCCTTTTACATGCTGCAGTTTGTGGGCGGCACGGTGGCACAGTGGTTAGCACCAGAGACCTGGGTTCAATTCCCGCCTCAGGCGATTGCCTGTGTGGAGTTTGCACATTCCCCCCATGCTCCGGTTTCCTCCCACAATCCAAAACTGTACAGGTTAGGTGAATTTGCCATGCTAAATTGTCTGTAGTGTTTGCGCTTCGGCGGGGTGGTGTGCACTTGTTAGGCCGAAGGGCCTGTTTCCACACTGTAAGTAATCTGTAAAGTTGTACCAGCCTCCACCACTTCTTCTGGCAGCTCATTCCAGAAGCACACCACTCTCTGCGTGAAAATGTGCCATTTAGGCCTCATCAAAACTTTTCCCCTCTCACTTTCAAACAATGCCCTCTAGTTTTGGCCGCCCCAAAACTGGGTAAAAACCCTGACTACTCACCCTATCCTGGACCGGTGTGATTTTTTAAATCTTTACGAATAACTGTCCAGGCCTTCTAGTCTAGAGCTAGGAATGCTACCACACAAGTTCAGGAATTGGAATCCAATCCAGAGTTCTGGCTCAGAGGCAGGTACACTACCCACTACACTACCATACCCAGATTTTGGGTCATATGTTAGTCCATGGACTAATTTTCAGCTCGGTGTGGATTTATTATAATCAGGTTACCATTACTGAACTACACAACACACTTTGCATTGTTAAGCAAATGCAAGATATTTGTCTCAACTGTAGGATGTTGAGTGTTTGTACTGTGGCATCGAAATTAACTATGAACATCTTTAATCGCTATTATCTGTAGTCTGCAATATTAGGGAAAGAAATCCTGCAGCCACACTCTGCCCAATGAAGGTTCTCAAATGGGTATGTATTATTGAACAGCAGAGACGAAGGAAGAGCTTAATTACTGGTCACAAAACACCGATCACTCTTACTCAACTCTAATGTGCGACTCCCCTCTTCCTGGCCGGTGATTACTGTCCAGCCTCTCCTCCCCACTGACTGTGTCTGCAATCTGTCCCTCCTTCCTCTAACCACACAAGGCAAACCAAGCTCAACTTCTTTGTGAAAATCCAGGCCGGAGTGTGCAGGCATCCTGGAGAGGGATGGGCATTTTAAAATTGAAGGGGGAGGGTGAGGAGGCAGTAATGCCACACACTGGGCTGAGGGGTAGCAAATGGAGTTTAGTTTGGATTCCTGCCGGGTATTGTATTTGGTAAATCAAACAAGAGCAGGACCAATACAATTAAAAGTAGAGCCTTTGGCAGTGTTGTCGAACAGAGACCTAGGCCGTCAGGTATAATTCTATAAAATTTGCATCTCATACAGATAGTGTGGTTAAGAAGGTGTTTAACACATTTGTCTTTATCGGTCAGACCTTTGAGTATCGGAATTGGGACGTCATGTTGAGGATGTACAGGACATTGGTGAGACCTCTTCTGGAATACTATGTCCAGTCTGTTCATCCAGCCCGCTCATTTCATAGGCACACCACCCTCTGGATGAAAAAGCTGCCCCTTAGGTCACTTTAATATTTCCCCTCTCACTTTAAGCCTATGTCCTCTAGTTTTGGATTCCCCTACCCTTAGAAAACACCTTGACTATTCACTTTGATATTATTGACCTTGATATTATTAAGCTGGAGAGGGTTCAGAAGAGATTAACCTGGATGTTGCTGGGAAAGGAGGGATTGAGCTATAAGGAGAGGCTGAATAGGCTGGGACTTTTTTCACTGAAGAATATGAGATTCTGCGGTAACTTTACACAGGTTTATAAAATAATGAGGGGTACAGATAAGCTGAAGGGCTGATGTCTTTTCCCTAGAGTTGGGGATTCAAAACTGAGGGATAATTAAGGTGCGAGGAAAAATAATTACAAAAGCCATGAGAGGTAATTATGTTAGACAGAATCTGGCATGGATGTGGAATGAACTTCCAGAGGAAGTGGTGAAAGCAGGCAGCTGCCCTCTCCCTCGCCCTCTCTGAATGAATCCCTGTTGGGATTCACCCTCTGCCAATGTCTGTGCAGTGGCGTGGGGAGGCCAGCAAGAGGGTGGCATTGCATCACTTTAAGCACCACAGAGACTGCCAGACCTGCCCCACACAGAGACACACAGATACACACACAGCAATTGTTAGGACACAACATTGAGCTCATCTGGTAATTTAAACTAAACATAAAGAAATGCTCAATTTGCCTTTCAAACTGTTAAATTATGAGGGACAGAGAACTCCCAAATTCCACTGTTTAAATAAAAATGCCAATTTATTTTTTTAACTCTGAAACTGAACATTTTACATCAACTATTCACAACTCTGAGGCCTCATTTCTCTTAATTGCTTATTACCCTACTCCAACTCTACAGCTATATACTGTTTCAAAAAGACACATTAAAATTACATAAACGTAATTTCAAAACCACACAGCAGCTGACCTCACACCAATATCACTTTTTCCCAACTTTCCTGGGAAGCCTGTCTCATGTTACAGGATGCTATCCAAGTGTCTACATTTCAGCATTCTGTAACCTGGGAACACATCCTTCCATGACACTGTCTCCCAGTCTCCCCCTCTCTGTCTGTTTCCCAAACCCCTCCCATGTGGTGATATTTAAACTGATTCCCCCGCCATCTCTCTGTGGTAGTGATGTTCACACCCACAGCACCCCCTTGTCAGGGCACAATGGAGATATGGAGCTGTAAATGGGTGGGATCTGCACATCCCGTCACTTCCAGCATGGGCTGCAAGTTTCCACAAACTGGGCAGGGATCTAACACAGTGCTACTGAGCAATGCACTGGGGTGACGTACACAGTCCTACATGCTGGGAGGGTAACTGCTCCTGGTTTACAGATCAATGCACTGGGGTGGGGTACACAGTCTTACATGCTGGGAGGGTAACTGCTCCTGGTTTAATTCACGGGTGATCACTGCACAGGTTGCTGTGCTGGTCAGTCATTCTGGTTGAAGTTTATCGATACTGCAATGATGTGGTCTGTGCAGCTCCCCATGCTGGATGGATATTTGTTTCATATTTACACATTTGTGCCCAGTTGTGTTCTGCACAACTCCCGGTGCTGGACAGATATCTAGTCTGGCTTTATAGATCAATGCATGTATGTGGTCTGCATTGCTTCGCATGCTGAATACGTGTTGGAGGAACACAGCAATCCAGGCAGCATCAGGAAGTGTAGAATTTGATGTTTCAGGTGTAGCCCTCCTTCAGGATTCCTACAGAGCGGTTACACCCGAAATGTCGAGTTTTCCACGTCCTGATGGTGTCTGGATTGCTGTGTTCTCCCAGCTTCCTGCCTGTCTACTTTGGACTCCAGCATCTGCAGCTTTTCTGTCTCTATCACAGCTTCCCAAACTTAACAGATGTCTAGTCTGCGTTTGAAGATAAGTGCTCTGACATGATCTGTGCAGTGTTTCAATCTGGACATATTGCTGGATTGTATTGACCAGTGCAATGGATGAATCTGGACAGATTGCTGGGTTGTACTGAGCAGGACACTGGCCTGGCCTGCACAGTGTTCCACAGTGAAAAGATATCTCCTCTGGGTTGATGGTGTCTGGGCTTATTCTGTGAGCTGGATTGAGAATGGGGTATATCTAACCCTTTTAGCTGATCTGGCAATGCCTTTAGTTCCCATTCC
>NW_025194949.1:0-4270 GCF_004010195.1 Chiloscyllium plagiosum | reverse complement strand
GTCTGATGAAGTTGGGAATTCAACCCCATCCCTCCTGGCGTAGTAGTAGAGAAACTACCAAAGCTCTACAAGATGCCTTCATCAGGTCCCCACCCAGGAAGGGCAGGACTATAGTCACAGGATTACTGTGGTCACTCAAATGAAAACTAATCAGATGTTTTTAATGATTATTGGACTGGGAATTAGATAAAAAGCTTCTGTGTGTAATTTGTTGAAAATGAAATAGTAATTTACAATAATGATGGAGTGGAACAAGAATGATCATAATGCAATGGGACTCTCATGATAATTCAAAGACAAATTGACAAAATCACATGATTACTGTACATTGATAAATAAGAATAAATAAAATAAAAATAAGCTAAAAGCCACCTGGATACCTTTTAAATGCTACAATTGTACCAGCCTCCACCACTTCCTCTGGCAGCCCATCCCATACACGTACCACCCCTTGTGTGAAAAAGTTGCCGCTCACATCCCTTTTAAATGTATCCCCGAACATCCGGATACATGTGGCTGCTTGCATCTTCAAACATTTGTAATAAAGTATAGTTATTGGTTGGAGCATCAGGTATCACGTGTAATTACTGAACTGAAATGGAAGGTATCAATTGCATTTATTGGATGGTATTATAACCAACTGCTTAATGTGGTTATTGCCCTCAGGAACAATAAGATACTTACTCAGATTATTCTGCTGAACAGTAACTAAATGATCACGAAGACCTTAGTGTGACTTTATCTGCAGTATTTAGCGTGAGCATTGATTCAGATATTTTACATGATTTAGAAGCAGATTGATTCAGATTCAGATACAATTAAAATTTTATTTAAAATCAACAATATTTTTAAATTGATGAGAAGTATTTAGAGAAACACACTTGAACCATGATGCGATGTGACATAAGTGAGACACACGAGAAGTCAATGTTCAAATGACCACACCCGATATTTTCAAAGCATTTCAATCTTACGGTCAATATGAAAAGGTGAGTGGAGAAGGAAGCATAATTTCCTGATAGTTCACAAATTGAACAATAATTGGAAACTCATTTCGCTCAAAGGACATAATAGTATTTAGACAAATATCCTTACTTAGTTTCAAATGTTGGTAATGGGCTGGCTGATGAATAAATTGAAATGGCTTTGCTTTACTGAAAGAAAAATTCAACTTTCCTTCCAACTGAGAGACATGGACAGGGTGAATAGACCATGATTGTGAGTTTGCACAGTTCAATGTCTTCTCCTTTGTTCATGGACTGAGACAAAATTCCATATTTATTCCACTTACAGGTTGAACATTTATTAGATTTTATTTGCAAGTCGACTTACAAAGATCCTTGAGCGAACTTAAGAATAATGAGAAATCTCGTATTGTTATTTGACAGAGCAATATGTGGAAATAAACAAGAATTATTGCAGTGAACAGTAATTGGCGTTCTCTGACTTTATAAGGCTCAAATTATTGCGATCATTCAAATGACTAAAACCCAGATATTTACAAGAAGTGTTGGATGGGAAATCGTTCGTTCTTGTGTGGACATGCTGATGTGAAAACATGAAGTTTCATATTTTAATCTTGTACAAAGAAAAGAAAGATTAATTTATAATGTGAACCTCGCTACATTTGTCAGCAAGACTAAATTAAATTATTGGACAATTATTGCAATGACGATGACTTGATCATTAGTCTTAGCTTTGAAACAAATAAATTGCCTTCCATATTGTGAAATTGCTTTCCTCTGATGTTGACTAGATTATATCCAGTGAAGAATAAAATATAATAGATGGATTGAAGACAATATGAGCCATGTGTTCAAATGACCACACCCGATATTTTCAAAGCATTTCAATCTTACGGTCAATATGAAAAGGTGAGTGGAGAAGGAAACATAATTTCTTGATAGTTCACAAATTGAACAATAATTGGAAGCTCATTTCGCTCAAAGGACATAATAGTATTTAGGCAAATTTCCTTACTAAGATTCAAATGTTAGTAAAGGTCTGGCTGATGAATAAATCGAAATGGCATTTGTTTGCTTCACTGAAGGAAAAATCCAACGTGTTCTTCGCTTTTATCATCCTGGAAAATAAAGAGTTATGTGCCTGAGATTATTGAATCTTAAAGACTGCAACATTTTCAAATATTTTCCAAGAATTGATAACCAGCAGAATTGCAAACGATGTTTTTCTTGGTAACCAAATGAGAATTGATTCCCGATATTGTTATTATTGGAATAATCAACAGATAGAGGAACATTTAATGTTGGATTTAAAAGCAATTCGGTCTGTGCTTAGGTATTTCTGAATCAAAGGTCAGAGTTGCCCTTACACACCTCTGTGGAAGGTGGGAATTGAACCCATCCCTCCTGGTCTAGCAGTAGAGACATTATCAGAGCAACACTGGAACCCTTCATAATGGGTCCACCCAGGAAGGTCAGGACTGTAATCACATGCTTACTGTGGTTATTCAAATGAAAACTAATCCGATGTTCATTGTGATCATTGGACTGGGAATTAATTAGACAGTTCCTGTGTGTAATGGGTTGTAAATGAAATAGTAATTTTCAATAATGATGGAATGAAGCAAAAATGGTCTTAATTAAAACGGAATCTCATGATAATTCATGAAAAGACAGATTGACATAATCATGTGATTATTGTAGATTGAAAAACAAAAGTAAATGAAACAATTCCAGATGTTCAAATCAGTTTGTCAGATGATAAAATGAAAATTAAAATGATTTTGCAGCCCACATGAATTGGGGAAAAATAAATCGTCATTCAATGTGTCTATGCAGCGAGAGACAACATATTTTCTTTCCAAGTGTTTGGGATTTCCAGGAATTCAAAATTAATCGTCATTGTTTAATGAAACAAGAACAAAATAGGTGATATGGTTAATATGTTTGCAGATGACACCAAAATTGAAGGTGCAGAGGACCGTGAGGAAGGTGACCTCAGAGTACAACGGGATCTTGATCAGATGGGCCAATGGGCCGAGGAGTGGGACATGGAGGTTAATGTCGAAAACTGTAATTAAACAGGAATCTCATGATAATCCATGGAAGGACAAATTGCCATATTCATGTGATGACTGCACATTGAAAAATAGAATTAAATTAAATAATTCCATATGTTCAAATCAGTTTGGCGTATGATGATTTGTAAATTGAAATGATTTTGCAGCACACATGAATTGGAAAAAAATTACTCATTCAATGTGACTATTCAGCTGAAGACAACCTCCCTTTTTCCCAGCCGTGTCTGATTTTAATGAATTCAACATCGATTGCGATTTTTTAATGAAACAACACAGAAAGAGGAGACATGGTTAGTATGTTTGCAGATGACACCAGACCTGGAGGTATAATTGACAGTGAGGATGGTTACCTCAGAGTACAGCGGGATTCTGATCAGATGGGCCAATAGGCCGAGGAGTGACAGATGGAGGTTAATTTAGAAAACTGTGCGGTGCTGTATTTTGGAAAGACACATCAGGGCAGGCCTTATACACTTATTGGTCAGGTCCTGGGGAGTGATGCTGAACAAGGAGACCTTGGAGTGTAGGTTCATAGTTCATGGAGTCACAGGTAGATATGATAGTGAAGAAGGTGATTGGAATGCTATCCTTTATTGGGCAGTGCAAAAAATCTCCTTATGAAGAGCTTATGGTTGAAACGTCGACTCTCCTGTTCCTCGGATCCTGCCTGCTGAATGTGTTTTTCCAGCTCCACACGTTTGACTCTGATATCCAGCATCTTCAGGCCTCACTTATTTCTTTATTGGTCAGTGCATTGAGTACAGGAGTTGGGAGGCCATGTTGCAGCTATACCAGGCATGGCTTCGGCTGCTATTGGAATATTGCATGCAATTCTGTTCTCTCTGCTATAAGCAGTTTGTTGTGAAACTTGACAGAATTCAGAATAAATTGATAAAGATTTTGCCGGGGTTGGAGGATTTGAGCAAGAGGGAGAGGCTGAATAGGCTGGGGCTATTTTCCCCGGAGTGTCGGAGCTCCTGAAGTGGCTTTGTAGACGTATATAAAATCATGAGAAACATGGATAGGGTGAATAGACCATGATTGTGAGTTTGCACATTTCAATGTCTTCTCCTTCGGTCATGGACTGAGACAAAACTCCATATTTATTCCACTTACAGGTGAAACAATGATTAGATTTTATTTACAAGTAGACTTACAAAGTTCTACGAGTGAACTTAAGAATAATGAGAAACCTTATATTGTTATTTGACTGAGCAATATGTGGGA
>NW_025194948.1:0-4270 GCF_004010195.1 Chiloscyllium plagiosum | reverse complement strand
GTTCTGAATGAGGACAGAGTGAAACGTCTCTCTTACCAGTTCAAACCATCAACAGGCCTCAGGCTCGCCATCCAATAATTCTTATTAATTGAAGCACAAGCCTTTGCTTTATGGACTTTCAATTTGACTGTCTTTTCCTATTGGTCAGAATTGCGTCAATTAAGAGAGAGCTGATCTTGCATTGTACATAACTGAAGTGAGACACGGTGCTCACGGTGGCAGAGACACACATTACTGGAGTGAAGAGTGAGATGAGCTGAAAATTTGTTGCTGGAAAAGCGCAGCAGGTCAGGCAGCATCCAGGGAACAGGAGAATCGACGTTTCGGGCATAAGCCCTTCTTCAGGAAGGGCTTATGCCCGAAACGTCGATTCTCCTGTTCCCTGGATGCTGCCTGACCTGCTGCGCTTTTCCTGCAACACATTTTCAGCTCTGATCTCCAGCATCTGCAGACCTCACTTTCTCCTCCCTGAAGAGTGAGATGGAGCAGTCGGTGAATGCATCAGTGCCGCATCCTGTACTGAGGCTGAATTGGAGCAGTTCTTTGATTCCACTGACAACTTTCACCCCACATTCAAATTCACTTGGTCCGTCTCAGAGACATCCGTCCGCTTTGTTGATCTTATCGTTTCTATCTCCGGCCACAGTCTCCAGATGGACGTTTACGACATACATGCATACTCACATAACTACCTGGGTTACACCTCCTCGCACCCTATTTTCCTCAAGAGCTCCATCTGATTCTCCCAATTCGTCCGCCTCTGCCTCGCCTGCTAGACGTTCACCTATTTTGAGCGACGTGTTTTTCCTTCACCCCGTCATCCAGATAGCCATTTGCTACACCACCTCCATTCCCCGTTCCACTGCTCTGATGCTCTCCTTTATCAACCCAACAAAGATAGAGACCCCGGTCCTCAACTAGCACTCCAAAGGTCCCTGCAACCAATGCATCATCATTCCACACATTCACCAACTCCAACTTAAACCCACCAACAAGATCATCCTGCACTCCCCCACCAATAATTTCATTCCACAACGACCATTTGATTTGACACTCCTTGTTTTGCGCAGGTCTCCCCATTGGATTTCCCGAACACCCATGTACCTACCCCTGCAAATTGAAAAGATGTGAAACCCGCTTTGTATACACCCTCACCTCAATTCAGCGCCGTAAACAGTCCTTACAAGTGAGGTAATCATTCATCTGTCTCTATTTCAAACTAGTTATTGCATCAGATGCTCTAGTGAGTCCCTCTCTATATGGAGGGACCGTATGTAAGCATTGTGAACAGTTCAACGAGCATTGCAGCCAGCTCCACAGGAGCCAATCGACGTCCCAGTCATCGTCCAATGCTGTTCCCCACCATTCCCTTCTGATATGACAACAGTTTTTCTCTGCCATTCCCAAAAACGAACGACAGTGCAAATTAGTGGAACAACAACTCATCTTCGCCCTTGTAGCTTGCAGCTCGGAGGACTCCAAATTCACATAATCGCCTTCCTCACTCTCCGACTCCGTCTTATTTCATTCCACTGCTCCTTACCACCAATGGATTCATTCCTGTAAATGACAGATCAGATCGTAACCTCAATCTGTCTTCAACTATCTGCAATTCACCACCCTGCCCAAGCCACACCCCTCTATATGCCACTTGCTCTACACCAACGTAGGTTTTCAACTGACACGTCGAGTTCTCCACCTCCTAATGCTGGCGGGCTTGCTGTGTTGTTCCAGCCTCCTGCCTGTCTCTTTCAGCTCCAGCATTTGCAGTGCTTTGTTTTTATCTGCAACCAGCTTTGTGGTGAGGGCACAGTCCTGTAGCGTGCCAGCACAACTTTCGTCTTCAAGGTGTTAACAAACCCGGCTGAAGAACAGACTAGAAAAATAAGCAACAAATAGTGTGTGGGAAAATGAAGCAGGAGGCCACGGTTGAATTTCGTAACTTCACTAATTGCATTGCACCTGTGATCTGAATCAAAATTCTCACACATTTCAGAGGGAGAAGGTAAAACGACTTCTTTCATGGAGCCTACATGAGGTCACAGCAGGGTAGTTGAACAAACACATTGGAAAAGAACTATGTGTGAAAGACGAAAGTGAGAATGAGAGGGAGAATTCCAGATCTTGGGGCTGAGGCAACTTAAGGTGCAGTCACCAATTATGCAACAAAGAAAGTACGGGATGTGCAAAAGGCCAGCATGGGAAAATACCACATTTATCGGAAATAAATATTACAGAGATAAAGTGTGGAGGATCCATGGAGTAATTTGATAACAACTCTGAGCGTTCTAAAATCTCGATGTTGCTTGAATTGGATTTAGTGTAATCAGTCTGCAGGGTAGTTATCGAGGATTGAGAACTGTTGGAATGTAATAACTGCAAAGTTTTAGATTATATCAAGTTTGGAGAGAACAATATGGACTATCTTTGAGCACGGAATTTCAGCTGTCGAGCCTAGAGGTAAGAAACAAATGAATGTGTGTTGCAGCAGCAGATGCACTGAGAGAGAGAGACAGGCTGAAATGAGATTAGATTGGATTAGATCACCTACAATGTGGAAACAGGCCCTTCGGCCGAGTAAGGCCACACCAACGTTCCGAAGAATAACCCGCCCAGTTGCATTGCCCAATTACTAATCCACCTAACCCTGTGGGCAATTTAGAATGACCAATTCACCTGATCTGCATATCTTTGGACTACGGGCGGAAACTGGAACACGTGGATGAAGCCCCAAGGAAGACACGGGAAGATTGTGCAAACTCCATACAGGCAGTCGCCCAAGGCGGGAATCGAACCTGGATCCCTGATTCTGTGAGGCAGCAGTATTAACTACTGAGCCACCGTGCCGCCCAATAACAGACGTGGATCCAGGGGGTCTTCGTGTTAACAAAGAAAGGAGATCAGAAGCTGTCATCGGTATCAAATTCAGCACCAAATTCTGGGCAGCATAGCTGAATCTCAAAAAGTCACAAGAGAGTAGAATGGAGGAAATGATTAGGAATTCAGATTGGAGCATGGACTGGAAAATTTGGCTCAATTCTTTCCACTGTTTAATTGAAATTAACTGTTCAGCACAAAGACAGTCAGGAACCAGAAAATATATTATTCCGGGTTGAAGTTAATTTCAGCGGGAGAGGAGCCAAAAAAGTGAACACGAGGAAGGTTGGAGAAACCATCTTTATATAAGTGACTCTAGCAGTGGGGAAATTTCAGCAGTAAAGTTAAAATAGAGAAGGCGAAAAGGAATTTTAAAAGAAGCTTTCAAAATTAGAAATGTTCTGTACAAGGTGGACAGTGTGAAATTGTTCACAGTATTAAAAGCATAAAAGGTAAGTTTCAACTAAATTACAGAGACGGAAATGTGAGGAGAGACAAAGGCTTCAAAAATTAAGCAGATACATCTAGAATAAAAATCAGGGAACTGTGAATTTGGTAGGTTTTACCAAGGTCATGAGTCATTTATTTGAGATTTAAAAATTGCAAGGTTGCAAGGAAAAGTCAGGTGAATGGAGAAACGTCGGAAAGTCCATTTAAAAAATTGCATGGCCCGTTTCTGTACTTCAGTAATTCTGTGTTTTGCAATTGCTCACTGGATCTCTGCACAGTACGTTAGGAACATCAGGTTAAATTTTGCTATTCTGCACAGGGAACTCAATCAGGTCAATGTTTTGTGTTGATAAATTACTGCGGTAATACAGGAATTGGTAAAACGATCTCAGTTTCCCAGAATAATGTAGAACTTCCGGGCCAAGGCACAGTTTCAAGAGAAAGTGTTGGATGGGGGTAAAGTGACAATGTTTTGTAGAAATGTCGATAAATCCATGGATAGGTAAGCACTGGAGAGGCAGGTCGGACTCATTCAGTATGGGAACATTGTCAAAATAGACTGGTTGCGTCAAAGCCTCCACATCTATGCTTCTTTATAATATTTTACTGCTTAAGCTGTGACGACACTGACAAGTTGGATAAATAGTCGGATAGATAACAGATAAAGTGCAGAAAGAACATGAAAAGTATAAAATAAAGCACGACTACTGTAGAGATAGCTTGAGCAGAGCGACATGGATGTAGATGTGCACAAGCTATGAAAGCCAGCAGGACAGGTAGAGAGAGTCATTGGTGAAGCCCACAGAATTCTAGACTTTGCTATTAGTGGCATAGAAGAGTTATGCTGAGCTTCTGTAAGTCATAAATGAAACTTTAGCTGGATATCTTTTTCTGTTCTCGGTACCATATATCAGGAGTTGAAACTTTATTGCTGGAACAGCAC
>NW_025194947.1:0-4270 GCF_004010195.1 Chiloscyllium plagiosum | reverse complement strand
CCAGCATCTGCAGTCCTCACTTTCTCCTCCCCATACCTTGTCTATTTATCCTATCCATGTCCCTCATGATTTTATAAACTTCTAAGGGTCACCCCTCAGCCTCTGATGCTGCAGGGGAAACAGCCTATTCAGCCTCTCCCTATAGCTGAAACCCTCTAACCCTGGCAACATCCTTGTAAATCGTTTGCTCACTGGAAACAAAAGAGTATCTTTGGTAAGGAGAAAGCTGAAGGGAAGTCAAAGCAGACAGACAAAAGAATTCCTCAGCACCACGTAACCCACACATTTGTTCCTTGTACATAGTATATATGTTCTCATTTATCCTTAATTCCCTGCCTATTTATATTGACCTG
The DNA here is from genome assembly GCF_004010195.1 of Chiloscyllium plagiosum. Lineage (NCBI taxonomy): Eukaryota > Metazoa > Chordata > Chondrichthyes > Orectolobiformes > Hemiscylliidae > Chiloscyllium > Chiloscyllium plagiosum. The sequence continues at coordinate 3,917 of NW_025194947.1, read as the reverse complement.
ATGTCAATGCAATAAACATGTTTCATAATCTTTGGGCCATTCAATCCCTCTCACTACATTTCTGCTCAGACAAATATCTGAACTTAGTATCTGTTGTTAAAACTCTTGACAGTAAGTTCTCCAGCACAGTTCCACTGTTTTTTGGACTAGTGTCCTGAATTGCTAATCTGGAGGGATGCTTCTGATTTGCAAGGCCCCTCTGTCCCTTTTGGGACCTCCAAAAGCATACAGGAGAGCGATATTCTCACTGGCATACAGAGCCTCAATTTCTTGGATAGATTGATCATGGCTGCAGAAGCAAGCACAACAAGAAAAAAAGCAGCTAACAACAACTTTAAAAGCTGACAACAGGCAAAAACTGGGGAGGTTCATAAAATTCTCAATGTGATTCACTCATATTTTTGAGTAAACACGTGATAAACATGCCTGCCTTAATTAGTGAAACTAGATGTCATGACCCTAAACATCAGGGCACATCTTATTTGTATTTATACAAGGGTAGGTTAGTGTGCTCCCAGGGTTTTTTAGAGTCATAGAGATGTACGGCATTTAGTACAACTTATCCATGCCGACCAGATATCCCAACCCAATCTAGTCCCACCTGCCAGCATCTGGCACATATCCTTCCAAACCCTTCCTATTTATTTACCCATCCAGATGCCTTTTAAATGTTGCAATTGTACCAGCCTGTACCACTTCTTCTGGCAGCCCATTCCACACACACACCACGCTCTGTGTGAAAAAGTTACCCCTTAGGTCGCTTTTATATCTTTCCCCTATCACTCAAGGCTTATGCTCTCTAATTCTGGACTCCCCTACCCCAGGGAAAATATCTTGTCTATTTATCCTATCCATGCCCCTCATGATTTTATAAATCTCTATAAGATCACCCCTCAGCCTCCGACGTTCCAGGGAAAACATCCCCAGCCTATTCGGCCTCTCCCTATAGCTCAAATTCTCCAACCCTGGCAACATCCTTGTAAATCTTTTCTGAATTCTTTCAAGTTTTACAACATCCTTCCGAAAGGAAGGAGATCAGAATTGCATGCAACTTTCCAAAAGTGGCCTAACTAATGTCCTGTATAGCCGCAACATGATCTCCCAACTCCTGTACTCAATACTCTGACCAATAAAGGAGAGCATACCAAATGCCTTCTTCACTATCCTATCTACCTGCGACTTCACTTTCAAGGAGCTATGAACCTACACTCCAAGGTCTCTTTGTTCAGCAACACTCCCGAGGACCTTACCATTAAGTGTATACATTCTGCTAAGATTTGCTTTCCCAAAATGCAGCACCTCGCATTTATCTAAATTAAACTCGATCTACCACTTCTCACCCCATTGGCCCATCTGATCAAGATCCTGTTCTAATCCTAGGTAATCTTCTTCGCTGTCCACGACACCACCAATTTTGGTGTCACCTGCAAACTTACTAACTATTCCTCTTAAGCTCACGTCCAAATCATTAATATAAATGACCAAAAGTAGTGGACCCAACACGGATCTTTGCGGCACTCCACTGGTCACAGGCCTCCAGTCTGAAGAACAACCCTCCACCACTACCCTCTGTCTTCTACCTTTGAGCCAGTTCTGTATCCAAATGGCTAGTTCTCTCTGTATTCCAAGAGATCTAACCTTGCTAACCGGTCTCCCATGGGGAACCTTGTCAAACATCTTACTGAAGTCCATATAGATCACATCTACCACTCTGCCTTCATCAATCCTCTTTGTTACTTCTTCAAAAAACTCAATCAAGTTTGTGAGACATGATTTCCCACACACAATGCCATGTTGGCTATCCTTAATTAGTCCTTGCCTTTCCAAATACATGTACATCCTGTCCCTGAGGATTCCCTCCAACAACTTGCCCACCACCGATGTCAGGCTCATTGGTCTATAATTCCCTGGCTTGTCCTTACCACCTTTCCTAAACAATGGTACCATGTTAGCCAACCTCCAGTACTCTGGCACCTCACCTGTGACTATTATTGATACAAATATCTCAGCAAGAGGCCCAGTAATCACATCTCTAGCTTCCCACAGAGTTCTAGGGTACACCTGATCAGGTCTTGGGGATTTATCCACTTTCATGCATTTCAAGACATCCAGTACTTCCTCCTCTATATTATGGACATTTTTCAAGATGTCACCATCTATTTCCCTACATTGTATATCTTCTATGTCCTTTTCCACAGTAAACACTGATGGAAAATACTTGTTTAGTATCTCCTCCATCTCCTGAGGTTCCACACAAAGGCTGCCTTGCTGATCTTTGAGGGGCCCTATTCTCTCCCTAGTTACCCTTTTGTCCTTAATGTAGTTTTAAAAACCCTTTATATTCTCCTTAACTCTATTTGCCAAAGCTATCTTGTGTCCCCTTTTTGCCCACCTGATTCCCTCTTAATTATACTCCTACTGCCTTTATACTCTTCTAAGGATTCACTTGATCTATCTTGTCTATACCTGACATATGCTTGATTAGCAATTTAGTATAAGAGTTTAAATTCTACTGTAGCATTTGAGAATTTAAGTGCAGTTTAAAATCTGGAAATAATCTATTGTCAGATTGTGATTAAAAACACAAAAGGGCAGCTGTTGCCTTGCCTGATCTCTGCTCCACCAATGTGGTTAACTGTTAGCTGACTGTAAAAATAGCCTAGCAAGCTACTCAGTCAGGGTAACAAGGGATGAATAGTGAATAATGTATTGTCAGTGAAGCTCAAATCCTGACTTCTTTGAAAATAAAGTTTTAAATAAAGTAGTTATTGCCATTAAACGGTCATGTGCATTGGGATGCTTTAGTAATTTGAAATCAGGTCAAAACCTTTCTATTTGTAAAAGGGTGACACGTATTGAGAACAATTGATCTGCTGATCTTGTATCAGTTGGAAACAAAGCAATAGAACTGATTAGCCAGAGTGAACATACAAGATAGCTAATGAAGTGTACCCAAACAAATTGACTTTTTTGAAGCAATGACTTCTAACTTTTGACTTTCAAAGCGCATTTATCAAAAAGTCTGCACAAAAATTCTCTAGCTAAATTTAACGATAGTACTTTGATAGTAGGAAGTTATTTTTAAATAATATTGCAGGATTTGGGTGATATTGGCAATACTGCTGTTAAAGTTCATCTCGAGTTGCTCTCAAAAGTGGTGACAGTTGCTGCATTTAAACACTCTTGTCCTACTGATGATGTTGGATAGGGTTTCCATTGGTGTTGATATGTGTTTCTTAAGGTTTGAGTTTAGGGAATCTGTCAGAACACTGGAATCAGTATCTCAACAAATGTTTATCAGCAGATCAATGAATGTTCAATATTCTTTGTATTTTGTGTTTAGTTTTTATTTTTTAATTTAGTTTTTATTTATTGATGGGATGTTGGCATTGCTGACTATGTACTGCTGTTAGAAGAGCAGTTCCAGGATTTTCTCCCAGAAACAGTAAAACGACAGTGATTCTAGTTTCAAGTCAGGATGGTGTGTGACTTGGAAGGGAACTTGCAATTGGTGGTGATGTTCCCATGCATTTGCTGTCCGTGTCCTTCTATGTGGTTGTGGGGGGCTCTGTTGAAAAATGAATGGTGAGTTGCTGTTGCCCATGCTAAGGTAGTATAACTGCTGGTCGTTGGTGTTGGAGCGATTGAATGCTAAATGCAGTGAATGACGTGCCAATGAGCTTCTTTGCTCAGGATGATGTTGAACCTCTTGGTGTTATTTGAACTGCACTCCACTAGGAAGGTGGAAAGTGTTGTATCACGCTGATGACTTTTGCCCTTGTGCTTGGGCTTTAGGGAGTTGGCAGGGAGGTTACTTGCTGCAGCATTCCTAGCCTCTGATCTTCTCTTATACGCACAGTATTTATATGATTGGTCCAGTCCAACTCCATGGTAACTGCCAGGATGTTGCTAGTGGG
>NW_025194946.1:0-4270 GCF_004010195.1 Chiloscyllium plagiosum | reverse complement strand
AGTACTCCAGCTGTGGCCCTAACCAGAGGCCTGACCAGCTCCAACATCACCTCCCTGCTCTCTCAATCGTTACAACGACTGATAAACGCAAGTGTCCCATATTCCTCCTTAACTCCCCTATTAACCTGTCCCCCACCTTCAGGGGCCTGTGGACAGACACCCCAAAACCCCTCTGTCCCTCTCAGCTTCCTCATGTCCTGCCACTCACTGACTACTCCTCTGGCTTGTTCCTTTTTCCAAAGTGCATCACCTCATTCTTAAGCAACAGTGAAGCTCAGCTGCCAGTGAGTGTTACCCCAGCAGAGAGTCTGCCTCCTGCTGGTGCCAGTGAGTGTTACCCCAGCAGAGAGTCGGCCTCCTGCTGGTTGATCCCATCACTGACATCTCTGGTCTCATCACTGACATCTCTGATCCCATCACTGACATCTCTGGTCTCATCACTGACATCTCTGATCCCATCACTGACATCTCTGGTCTCATCACTGACATCTCTGATCCCATCACTGACATCTCTGGTCTCATCACTGACACTATTCCCATCACTGATATCTCTGGTCTCCATCACTGACACTCTATTCCCATCACTGACATCTCTGGTCTCATCACTGACATCTCTGGTCCCATCACTGACACTCTCTGGTCCCATCACTGACATCTCTGGTCTCATCACTGACACTCTGTTCCCATCAGTGACATCTCTGGTCCCATCACTGACATCTCTGGTCTCATCACTGACATCTCTGGTCCCATCACTGACATCTCTGGTCCCATCACTGACACTCTATTCCCATCACTGACATCTCCGGTCTCATCACTGACATCTCTGATGCCATCACTGACATCTCTGGTCCCATCACTGACATCTCTGGTCTCATCGTTGATATCTCTGGACCCCTCACTCACATCTCTGGTCTCATCGTTGACATCTCTGGTCCCATCACTGAAACTCTGGTCCCATCACTGACATCTCTGGTCCCATCACTGACTTCTCTGGTCTCATCACTGACACTATATTCCCATCACTGACATCTCCGGTCTCATCCCTGACATCTCTGATGCCATCACTGACATCTCTGGTCCCATCACTGACATCTCTGGTCTCATCATTGATATCTCTGGACCCCTCACTCACATCTCTGGTCTCATCGTTGACATCTCTGGTCCCATCACTGACTTCTCTGGTCCCATCACTGACATCTCTGGTCTCATCGTTGATATCTCTGGACCTCTCACTCACGTCTCTGGTCTCATCGTTGACATCTCTGGTCTCATCACGGACACTCTTGTCCCATCACTGACATCACCACTTTGCTGCCAGATTTGTTGAGTTTTGCCAGCAGCTGGTTTCTGATTTCCAGCATCTGCAGTTCTTTGGGGATTTTTTGTTCTAACTATAATATTGCTTGAGAAGCTTAATTAGATTAGATTACATTTTTTAGATTACATTACAGTGTGGAAACAGGCCCTTCGGCCCAACAAGTCCACACCGACCCGCCGAAGCGAACCCACCCATACCCCTACATTTACCCCTTACCTAACACTACGGGTAATTTAGTATGGCCAATTCACCTGACCCTGCACATCTTTGGACTGTGGGAGGAAACCGGAGCACCCGGAGGAAACCCACGCTGACACGGGGAGAATGTGCAAACTCCACACAGTCAGTCGCCTGAGGCGGGAATTGAACCCGGATCTCTGGCGCTGTGAGGCTACAGTGCTAACCACTGTGCCACCGTGCCACCGTGACCTGGTCAGCCAGATATTCCACCTTTCAAAATCTGCTGAAGCAGAAACTCTGGAATATGTTAAATACTTCCCTGAGCTTGGCCACCATGAATGAGAAGATCTAGCTCAGCCTCCTACAACTGCAGCAAGTGAGAGGTTGACAATATAGACCTCTACAGGTCGAGTCCTAGTATACGCAGCAGTTATTGTCCGCACACTTGTGGACTAAGCGAAGCCTGGATTGTGAATCACTGACACATAAGAATATCAAAGACGTTCCACCACCTCCAGATTCATTGGCAGAACCATTGGATGATGTCCTTCTTGAAGCCAGCCTTGCAGGCAAGACTCCTGCAAAGTTAACTGTAATAGACAGGACACTATGTTTGATTGATCTAAAAGAATGTCTCCCACCAGGTCTGGTTTTCCCGACCCTCAAATGCCAGTATTCCAGTGGAGGGGAAATGATTTGTGTACAAGAAAGCTCACAGCAGCTTCAAGTCTGCTCTGACATTCAATATGATCATGACTGATGATTCGACTCAACCCCATGTTCTCAGTTTCTGCCCCATAACCTTTGATTCCTTTAGCCCTAAGTATTAGATTTTAATCCTTCTTGAAACCAGTCAATATTTTGGCCTCAACTGCTTTCTGTGGCAGAGAATTCCCCAGGCTCCCCACTCTCTGGGTGAGGATATTTCTCCTCATCACGGTCCTAAATGGCCCACTCCACATCCTTAGAGAGTGAGCCCTGGTTCCGGACAGCCTTGCTGTGTCTATCCTCTCTTCAACTTCTATGAAATTATAAAGAGAGATAATATAATGCCTTTCACTACCGCAAAGTATCTCAAACCACGTTCTAACAATGAAATATTCCTTTGAAGGAGAATTACTTGTAATCAGAGACCGGGCTGTTAATGTGTACACAGCAACGCCCATAAACAACAGTGTGATAATGAGCAGACACTTTGATTTTGTGATGTTGATGGAAGGATTACTATTAAACAGACAACTGGGGAAACTTCCTTCCCTCAACTTATTCAAGTAATATTAAAGGATCTGAGAGGTAGTGGATGGGGGTGTTGGATCTTGAGGGGGTGGTTACAGGGGCATCCACTGGCAGTGCAGCACTCTCACAGTACTGCCTGGAATGGAGTCCAGGCTGAGTACATCGGAGCCCAGTGTGGCCCTGGACTTAAATTCAGCATTGACGGTCAATAACCAGGACTGCCTTCCACAGGAAGGAGCCTTCTCTTGTCAAGGATTTGTGGTTCTGATCATCTTCTCTCAATAGGAGGACATACAGACATTGAAGTTGTGAGTAAGGATGTTGTGTTTGTGAAGTGCAGAGTGGGTTTTTTAAAAAAAACTTCATTTGTGGGACGTGGGCTTCACTGGCTGGACCAGCTTTTATTGCCCGTCCCTAGTTGCCCCTTGGTGGTGAGCTGCCTTATTAAACCGCTGCAGTTCATGTGCAGTAGGTTGACCTACAATGCTGTTAGGTGTACTGTATTATGCAGTAACATTGTATGCAAGCATCTATTAGATCCAAAAGGTTTTAAAGAAGTGAGAGAAGAAGTGTTTAAAGTCACAACTGAAGTTGCCTGTGTCATATGCTCTCAATAGAGACTAATCACCATTTGTGATGTAGGGGAGAGATTGAGAAGGTGTGTCCTTCACAGTAACCTCAGCTGGTGCCAGAGTCAAACCACGCTGTTGACACCTCTCTGCAATGCAAATTGACCTCCTTAAAGGCACTGATTGCTATGCAAAGCACACTCTATTGCATAGTGACCGTTCTCAGTAAGTACTCAATGTTTTGGAAGGTGATAGGGCAGGAGGTAACTTGGTGTTGCATTGTATTATATTCAGAGCTCAGGCAACATTCACCAGTTTGTTATAGTTTCAGATAGGATGCCCCCCCGTCATTGAACTCCTGGGTGAGGGGGGATGAAGCAGCTCTCTTTTATTCACACACCCACTTGGTTAATTTCACAAAGGATCCCTCCTCTCCTGGATAGCCAAGTGAATTCGGTTTAAAACAGAGCCAGACTAACAGGGCTTTCTTGAATCAACAAAGAAAGAGTATATTAATTACTAAATGTAAGAAGTATAGGTAACATGATGCAGACATATTAGAAATGAAGTGTGTCCAACAAGATAAAGTTAAGAGAAACACAGAGGTGTTGCTCAATAGTTAGTCGAGGTCTAAGGTGCTGTATTAAGATTCAAGTTATTATGAACTGTGGGGTCAAACCACATTGGTGTCAACATGTAAGATTATTTGTAATCCTATACAGAAAAGAGAAAAAAGGGGGCATTGATTTAAAGTGAGGGTGATGTGAGAAAAAAAAATCTTTTTCACATAGCAAGTAGTTGTGATATAGACTGCACTGCCTGGAAATGTGGTCTGTTCAATTGAGTCATTCAAGAGGGGCATTGGCTGGTTATTTGGATAGAAATGGTGCGCAGGGATATGGGGAAATGTAGGAGATTGGCTCGAGGTAATACAACCAGTGCAGACACAATAGGCTGAATCCTCTGT
>NW_025194945.1:0-4269 GCF_004010195.1 Chiloscyllium plagiosum | reverse complement strand
GTACATCGAGCTGAACGCATTCATTCAACGAAACAACCTGCATTCATTCATTTAATGAATCATAGGTCAACCGTACTTTCAGTGAATCAAGCGTCATTCATTGATTCAATGAAACAAACTTAACATATTCATGCAAGGGATAGTTTTGCATTAATTCAATGACACAAACGGAACATGCTCATTAAATGAATAGAGCTTATTTCATTAATTCAATTTCTCGAACTGAATGCACTCATTCCATGCATTAATTCATTCATTGAATCAAACTTCAATCGTAAATTCAATGAACCAAACGTTATTCACTGATTCAATGAAACATTCTTAACACATTCATTTAACGACTCCAAGTGCATGCATTCATTCAATCTATCAAACTGAACTCAGTTTGTCTATAAAACAACGACATAATGCAACGAGTAGAGATTCTGTCCTTCATTTAATGCAACAAGATTAACTCGTTGATTCGAACTTCAAAGCTAGATTCATTGAATGTACGGTTGACGTCTGATTCCATAAATGAATGAATGCAGTTTGTTTCATTGAATGAATGCGTTCAGCTCGAGGCATTGTATAAAGAAATTAAGCTCTACTGGTTGAATTAACATGTGCAGTTTGTTTCATTGAAAGGAAGAAGGAATGCAGATTCATTAGAAAGGAAGAATGCAGTTTAATCTCTGAATAAACTAGTTAAGTTGGTTGTATTGTTTCAATGGGAGAAGTTCTACTCGTTGGCAATAAGTCGTGCAGTCATTGAATCAAACTGCATGCAATCTGTCGTTCAATGGACCAAACTGCATGTATTAATTCAATGAGTAGAGCTTCTCTCATTTATTCAATGACTCGAGCTGAGCGCATTCTTTCAATGAAACAAACTGCATTCAAGGAATCAAACGTCAATCGTACATTCAATGAATCAAACGTTATTCAGTGATTAAATGAAACATTCTGAACACATTCATTTCATGAATGCAACTGCATTCATTCATTCAGTGTGTCAGACTGTACTCAGTCATTCAATGAAACACATTGCACGAGTTAATGCCAATGAGTAGACCTTTTCTCATTGATTCAAGACCACCAACTTAACTTGTTTATTCAGAGATTAAACTGCATTCGTTCTTTCATTGAATCAAACTGCATTCATTCTTTCTTTCAATGAAACAAACTGCACATGTTAATTCAACGAGTAGAGCTTATCCCATTCATTCAATGCCACCAGCGTGACATATTCATTCAATGCAACAAACTGAACCAAACTTCAATTTGATGGAAACATTCTTGACACATTCGTTTAATGGCTTCAACCGCATTCATTCATTCAATGTATCAAACTGTACTCAGTTTTTCTATAAATCAACGACATTTTTCTATAATGCGAGTAGAGCTCATCTCGTTTATTCAATACCACAAGTTTAACTCGTTAATTCGAACGTTAAAGCTGGATTCGGTCTGTCTTTGAATCAAACTGCGTGCATTCTTCTTTTCAATGTCTCGAGCTGATCGCATTCTTTCAATGAACGAAACTGCATTCATTCATTCATAGAATCCAACGTCAATCGTGCATTCAATGAATCATTCTTTACACATTCATTGAATGAATCCTACCGTACTCATTCATTCTATGAAACAATCTGTACAAGTTATTTCAATTAAATGAGCTCATCTCATGATGTAAATATCTCGACCTTAATGCATTTATTCAATGAAACAAACTGCACTCATTCATTGAATCTTACTTCAATCGTACAATCAATGAATCAAACATTATTCATTGATTCAATGCAACAAACATAACATATTCATTTCATGAGACCAATTGCATTCATTCATTCATTCGGAGAATCAAACTGCTCTCGTTCATTCAATGAAACAAACTGCACCATCTAACTCAATGAGTAGAGCTTATCTCATGACTTCAATGTCTCGAGCTTAACGCATTCATTCAATAAAAACAAACTGCATTCATTTATTCTTGGAATCAAACGTCAATCGTGCATTCAAGGAATCAAGCGTAATTCGTTGATTCAATGAAACAAACTTTACACAGTCTGTAATGGAATCCTTTTGCACTCTTTTAATGAAACAAACATTCAAAACACTTTCATTTCATGACAACCAACTGCATTCATTCATTCATTTCATCACATTTTAATCGTACATTCAATTAATCAACAGTTATATATTGATTCGATGAAACTTTGTAAACACGTTTACTTCATGAAATTAAATGCATTCATTCTTTCATTCATGGAAGCAAATTGCACGTGTTAATTCAATGAGTAGAGCTTATCCCATTCATTCCTTGCCACCAGCGTGACATATTCATGCAATGCAACAAACTGAACCAAACTTCAATTTGATGGAAACATTCTTGACACATTCGTTTAATGGATCCATTTGCATTCATTCATTCAATGTCTCAAGCTGAACTCTCTCATTGAAAAAATCAAACTGTATACATTGATATGTTGAATTGAACTTCAAGCATGCATTCAATGAATCAAGCATTACTCATTGATTTTATCAAACCTAACACGAACATTGACTGAATCAAACTGCACTTACTTATTTATTGAAACAAACCGAATTGATTCATTAATTCTGAGAATTAAATTGAACTCATTCAGTTCATGAAATAATCTGTACGTTTTTTGGCAATGAGTAGAACTTATCTCAATCATTCAATATCTCGACCTAAACGCATTCATTCAATGACACAAGCTGCATTCATCCATTTATGGAATCAGACGTCAACCGTACATTCAATGAATCAAGCGTTATTCAATGATTCAATGAAACACACTTAACATATTCATTCAAGGGATAGTTTTGCATTCATTCAATGTAACAAACTGAACGTGTTCATTAAATGAAGAGAGCTTATCTCATTCATTCAATATCTCTACCTTAATGCATTCATTCAATGAAACACCCTGCATTCATTCATTCACTGAATCAAACTTCAATCGTACATTCAATGAATCGAACGTTATGCATTGATTCAATGAAACATTCTTAAAACTTAATGAATCAGACTGTACTCAGTCATACAATGAAACACACTGCACGAGTTAATGCCAATGAGTAGGCCTTTTCTCATTGATTCAAGATCACCAACTTAACTTGTTTATTCAGAGATTAAACATTCGTTCTTTCATTGAATCAAACTGCATTCATTCTTTCTTTCAATGAAACAAACTGCACATGCTAATTCAACGAGTAGAGCTTATCCCATTCATTCAATGCCACCAGCGTGACATATTCATTCAATGCAACAAACTGAACCAAACTTCAATTTGATGGAAACACTCTTGACACATTCGTTTAATGGCTTCAACCGCATTCATTCATTCAATGTATCAAACTGTACTCAGTTTTTCTATAAAGCAACGACATAATGCAACGAGTAGAGCTCATCTCGCTTATTCAATACCACAAGTTTAACTCGTTAATTCGAACGTTAAAGCTGCATCGGTCTGTCTTTGAATCAAACTGCATGCATTCTTCTTTTCAATGTCTCGAGCTGATCGCATTCTTTCAATGAACGAAACTGCATTCATTCATTCATAGAACCCAACGTCAATCGTGCATTCAATGAATCATTCTTTACACATTCATTGAATGAATCCTACCGTACGCATTCATTCTATGAAACAATCTGTACAAGTTATTTCAATTAAATGAGCTCATCTCATGATGTAAATATCTCGATTTAACGCATTTATTCAATGAAACAAACTGCACTCATTCATTGAATCTTACTTCAATCGTACAGTCAAATTGTATTGTTTCAATGAGAGTTCTACTCATTGGCAATAAGTCGTGCAGTCATTGAATCAAACTGCATGCAATCTGTCTTTCAATGGACCAAACTGCATGTATTAATTCAATGAGTAGAGCTTCTCTCATTTATTCAATGACTCGAGCTGAGCGCATTCTTTCAATGAAACAAACTGCATTCAAGGACTCAAACGCCAGTCGTACATACAATGAATCAAACGTTATTCATTGATTCAATGAAACATTCTGAACACATTCGTTTAATGGATCCATTTGCATTCATTCATTCAATGTGTCAGACTGTACTCAGTCATTCAATGAAACACACTGCACAAGTTAATGCCAATGAGTAGAGCTTCTCTCATTGATCCATTTATATGTTGAATGGAAGTTCAAACATGCATTCAATGAATCAAGCAGTATTCAATGAAACAAACTGCACTGAATCATTAATTCTGAGAATTAAATTGAACTCATTCAGTTCATGAA
>NW_025194944.1:0-4269 GCF_004010195.1 Chiloscyllium plagiosum | reverse complement strand
TCTGGCAGCTCATTCCATACACGTACCACCCTCAATGTGTAAAAATTGCCCCTTAGGTTCCTTTTAAATCCTTCCCCTCTCACCCTAAACCAATGCCCTTGAGTTCTGGACTCCCCGACCCCAGGGAAAAGACTTTGTCTATTTACCCTATCCATGCCCCTCATGATTTTATAAACCTCTGTAAGGTCAGCCCTCAGCCTCCGACACTCCAGGGAAAACAGCCCCAGCCTCTCCCTGTAGCTCAAACCCTCGGGCTATGTGAGGTGCAGAGCTATTGATGGGCTCAGTCTATCCAGTCGTCTGGGCGGTTGGTCTGGCGAAACCGGTGAAAGGTTACCGACTAAGTCTCTGCTGAGGGCAGGAGCTGGAGTGTAGGCCCCAGCATAATGGATGATTTTTCATTTTGTGGGATGTGGGTATCACTGGCTGAGCCCAGCATTTAGTGCCCCGTCCCTAATTGCCCCCTTGAGAAGGTGGGGGTGAGCTGCCGCCTTGACCCGCTGCCGTCCATGTGCTGTGGGTTGACCCACGATGCCCTGAGGGAGGGAATTCCAGGATTCTGACCCAGCGACACTGAAGGAACGGCGATGTATTTCCAAGTCAGGATGGAGAGTGGAGGGGATCTTGCAGGGGGGTGGTGTTCCCATGTATCTGCTGCCCCTTGTCCTTCTAGATGGAAGTGGCCATGGGTTTGGATAGAGTGTGATCCAGACTTTCCTGTGACTGACTGTGTGGAAACTGTGATTGGTTTGTTTCCACGGTGGTCTGCTGACCGAGAATATATTGCAACTCCGAATATCGCCAGAACAAAATCGGGATGCAGTGGTAGTGACCCTACCTCTGAGCCAGGAGCTCTGCCTGTTCAACAACTTGTGGCATAACATCTCTGAGTGGGTCAATTCGGGGAAAGATATCCGTAAAGGTTGAAGGAGGGCTCTTATAGCACAGTGGTAGCGTCCCTACATCTGAGCCAGGGGAGTCCAGTTCAAGTCCCGTCTGCTCCAGACGGTGTGTCTGAACAGGTTGCTTTGGGAAACTATCAAGAGCCAGGCTCTTATGCTGCAGTGTCCCTGCCTCTGAGCCAGGAGGCCTAAACTCAATTCCCTCGGAGACTGCTGGAGTTCAGAGTCAAAGAATGTGATGCTGGAAAAGCACAGCAGGTCAGGCAGCATCTGAGGGGCAGGAGAATCAACGTCTTCCCTGATGAAGAGCTAATGCCCGAAACGTCGATTTTCCTGCTCCCTGGATGCTGCCTGACCAGCTGTGCTTTTCCAGCGCCACACCCTCAACTCTAAACTCAATTCTCACCTGTGTACAAACAAATCTAAAAGGAATCTCAAACAAATTAGGTCAAAATACTCACAGCACATTCGATGTTTGCCTCTGATGGTCTCTTGTTGGTACAGAGTTTGAGTATTATTACAAAAAAACATGAGGTACGCCAACAAAGATATTTGCCCCATCAGGACACATTTTCAAGAATGGTAGATCTCAGCAGGAACAACAATTTTTTCCGTGTGAGAAGAGAGCACCAAACCTGGCACCCAACTCTGCCTGGTGTACTGTCCATGCCAATCAGAGTCCAGTTGCCAACCAATCGGAATAGTCCCCTCACGCTGTATGAGTGACTGTCCCCTTTCAGACCTGGTATTCTTGTGAATGTGTCCTGATGGGTGCAAGATGGAAGGCTTTGGCACATTTTTCATTATCTCTTGGAGATAGTCAGGACTGCAGATGCTGGAGGTCAGAGTCAGTAGATGTGAAGCTGGAAAAACACAGCAGGTCCCGGATGCATCTGAGGAGCAGGAAAGTCAACATTTCAGACCAGGACCCTTCCTCAGGACTGGGGAGGGGAAGGGGAGCCCAGAAATAAATGGAAGGAGGAGGGGTGTGGGGCTGGGGGAAGGGTAGGTGAGACGGTGATAGGTGGACACAGGCTGGGCAGGGGTTAATGTGATTGGTCAGTGGAAAGGTGGAGCGGATAGGTGAGTAGGAAGATGGACATGTGAGGACAGGTCAGGGAGGTGAGGAGGAGGGGCTGGAGGAGTGATTGTCCCCTTTCAAACCTGGTATTCTTGTGATTGTGTCCTGACGGGTGCAAGATGGAAGGCTGGACATGGGGTAAGGTTGGGGGTGGGGGGGATTTTGAAGCTGGTGAAGTCAATGTTGAGGTCATTGGGCTGTAAGCCCCCATCCCGGGCGAAATATCAGGTGTTGTTCCTCCAGTTTCCATCTGGCCTCGCTCTGAGGAGGAGGCCAAGGATGGGGGGTGTCGCCAGGGGGAGTGGGACGGTGGGGAGAGGGGCGAATTAAAATGGATGGCTACCGGAAGGTCGGGTTGGTTGATGCGTGGAGAACGTAAATGCTCCGCGACTCTCTGCCCGAGTCTGCGTTTGGTCTCCCTGGTATAGAGACCACACCGGGACCAACAGATACAACAGAACAGGTTGGATTATTGAGGCCTAGCTGGGAAATAACTGACACCACCGGCAAGAGCCCCCTCAGATGATGAACTGGCCATACTCAGTGAAGAAGACAGCGAGGGTCAGAGAGAGAAAACAAATGATGGGCAGGAGGAACCCCCCATCCCGGGCGAAATATCAGGTGTTGTTCCTCCAGTTTCCATCTGGCCTCGCTCTGAGGAGGAGGCCAAGGATGGGGGGGTGTCGCCAGGGGGAGTGGGACGGTGGGGAGAGGGGCGAATTAAAATGGATGGCTACCGGAAGGTCGGGTTGGTTGATGCGTGGAGAACGTAAATGCTCTGCGACTCTCTGCCCGAGTCTGCGTTTGGTCTCCCTGGTATAGAGACCACACCGGGACCAACAGATACAACAGACCAGGTTGGATTTTTGAGGCCTAGCTGGGAAATAACTGACACCACCGGCAAGAGCCCCCTCAGATGATGAACTGGCCATACTCAGTGAAGAAGACAGCGAGGGTCAGAGAGAGAAAACAAATGATGGGCAGGAGGAACAGAGATAAAAGGAGACTTTTCTATTTCCAACATCCCACAGGGCGAGTGAAAAGCAGGTGCTTGTGTCGGGCGGCTGGGAGTTGGTTTAGCTCAGTTGGCTGGACGGTTGGATTGCAAAGCAGTGTGACGCTAACGGTTCCCATCGTGGGCTGGGGTAACCGTGAGAGTCTGTCCTCTTGGCTGAGGATGTGGTGACCCTCAGGTTAAATCACCAGCAGTCATCTCTCTCTCTCTCTCTCTCTCATGACAAAGCAGCCCCATGGTCCGGTCAGATTATAGCAACTTGGATGTCATTCTACATGTGATCCCCAGGCCAACGCTGGTGGGATTTTAGAATCAGCTCAGTTTGTTAATTGGCAAATGAAATGAAGAGAAGCTTTTGCAGATGGCCCCTGGTTAGGGTCTGGAATGCAGGACTGGAGACAGTGATAGAGCCACAGCTTTCCAAGAGGGAATTATCTGAAAGGGAACATTTTCGGAGCTCCAGGTTGACAGAGTGGGAGCAGTACCGACAGGATTGTTCATTCCAAGAGCTAGCACGGACCCGATAGTCCAAATGGTCTCCTGCCTGCTTTGTAAGAATTCTGTGATTTCTATGAGGGTTATCCTTTGTAACGGTGACTGTAAAGCTGTAGCAGAGACTCGTAAAATCACTGCAGTGCAGACAAAGGCCATTTGGTCCATCGAGTCCAGACTGATCCTCCGAAGAGCTGCTACTTGTGCTGATACTTAGGGCAGCATGGTGGCTCAGTGGTTAGCACTGCTGCCTCCCAGTGCCAGGGACCTGGGTTCAATTCTAACCTCAGGCAGCTATCTGTGTGGAGTTTGCACATTCTCCCTGTGTCTATGTGAGTTTCCTCCGGGTCATAGAGTCATAGAGATGTACAGGATGGAAACAGACCCTTCGGTCCATCCTGTCCATGCTGACCAGATATCCCAACCCAATCTAGTCCCATCTGCCAGCACCTGGCCCATATCCCTCCATACCCTTCCTATTCATATACCCATCCAAGGAGTTGCCTTAATTAATTGTCTTCCTAAGACCGCTTGCTCCGACTTTTCACCACTTCCTCTGGCAGCTCATTCCATACACGTACCACCCTCTGCGTGAAAAAGTTGCCTCTTAGGTCTCTTTTATATCTTTCCCCTCTCACACTAAACCTATGCCCTCTAGTTCTGGACTCCCCGATCCCAATAGACTTTGTCTATTTAACCTATCCATGCCACTCGTAATTTTGTAAACCTCTATAAGGTCTCCCCTTAGCCTCCGATGCTCCAGGGAAAACAGCCCCAGC
>NW_025194943.1:0-4269 GCF_004010195.1 Chiloscyllium plagiosum | reverse complement strand
GAGGGAGCGGGCCCTGTCGGAGGGTCAGCGCTGAGGGATCAGATTTACTCACACTCTGTCAGTCCGAGGAGAATGAGGGAAGCCAGCCCGGTGAGTATCATTCCGAGGAGGAGCATGGCCCTCCGCCCGAACCGATCTACTGTGAAGCAGAGTGCCAGGCACGCCAAGCCACCTGTGCCCGCCGTCAGCAAGTAGGTGAGATAGAACCCCGACTCTGTCCCACGTTCCATCGCGTAGCAGTGACTAATCCCGTGCCCGATGAACCTGAGGGGAACGGTGGGGAAAGACAGGCCGTTCTTTACCACCGGGCACATTGACCATCCTCGCCAATCTCAATCCCTGATGTTACTGCCCACCGTTGTCCCCCCTTCCAACCCAACTCCGATCCAAGCACGTTACCCATCTCCCCTTTCCGATCTGCATCCTCCAGCCCCCTGAGTATCCTTGGCTCCCACCTCCTCGCAAACTCTTTCACCTGCCTTCGGAGGTCAATATCAGCTCCACCCGCAGTGATATCCTGCTGGGATTCCCTGAGCTCCTGCAGGCCGTATCTGCTCCACCCGCAGTGATATCCTGCTGGGATTCCCTGAGCTCCTGCAAGCCCGTATCAGTCCCACCCACAGTGATATCCTGCTGGGATTCCCTGAGCTCCTGCAGGCCCGTATCAGCTCCACCCGCAGTGATATCCTGCTGGGATTCCCTGAGCTCCTGCAGGCCCGTATCAGCTCCACACGCAGTGATATCCTGCTGGGATTCCCTGAGCTCCTGCAGCCCGTATCAGCTCCACCCGCAGTGATATCCTGCTGGGATTCCCTGAGATCCTGCAGGCCGTATCTGCTCCACCCGCAGTGATTTCCTGCTGGGATTCCCTGAGATCCTGCAGGCCGTATCTGCTCCACCCGCAGTGATATCCTGCTGGGATTCCCTGAGCTCCTGCAGGCCTGTATCAGTCCCACCCACAGTGATATCCTGCTGGGATTCCCTGAGCTCCTGCAGGCCGTATCAGTCACACTCACAGTGATATCCTACTGGGATTCCCTGAGCTCCTGCAGGCCGTACCAGCTCCACCCGCAGTGATATCCTGCTGGGATTCCCTGAGATCCTGCAGGCAGTATCAGCTCCACCCGCAGTGATATCCTGCTGGGATTCCCTGAGATCCTGCAGCCCGTATCAGTCGCATCCGCAGTGATATCCTGCTGGGATTCCCTGAGCTCCTGCAAGCCCGTATCAGTCCCACCCGCAGTGATATCCTGCTGGGATTCCCTGAGATTCTGCAGGTCTGGATCAGTGCCACGCGCAGTGATATCCTGCTGGGATTCCCTGAGCTCCTGCAGGTCTGTATCAGTCCCACCCGCAGTGATATCCTGCTGAGATTCCCTGAGCTCCTGCAGGTCCGTATCAGTCCCACCCGCAGTGATATCCTGCTGGGATTCCCTGAGCTCCTGCAAGCCCGCATCAGCTCCACCCGCAGTGATATCCTGCTGACATTCCCTGAGCTCCTGCAGGCCCGTATCAGTCCCACCTGCAGTGATATCCTGCTGGGATTCCCTGAGCTCCTGCAGGCCTGTATCAGTTCCACCCGCAGTGATATCCTGCTGGGATTCCCTGAGCTCCTGCAGGTCCATATCAGTCCCACCCGCAGTGATATCCTGCTGGGATTCCCTGAGATCCTGCAGCCCGTATCAGTCCCACCCACAGTGATATCCTGCTGGGATTCCCTGAGCTCCTGCAGGTCTCAGGAAGAAGAAGAATACTAAGGGGAGAATGAGGCAAGCATGACTGACAAGGGATGTCAGGGACAGTATGAAAGCACAAGATAAAGCAACTGTTGGTGAAGGTAATTGGGATGCCAAAAGATTGGGAAGCCTTTGAAAATCAATAAAGGACAACTGAAAAAACAATAAGAGGATAGAAATATGAGTGGAAGCTAGCTAGTGATAAAAGAAGATTGCAAGAGTTTCTTTTCGATATATCAATGATAAGACAGAGGCAAGAGTAGATATTGGATTGCTTGAAAATGAGGAAGTAATAATGGAGAAGTAATAATGGTGAGAAAAGAAATGACAGAGGAACTTATTAGATACTTTGCATAGTTTTACCAGTGGAAGACACCAGCAGCATACCAGAACTTTAAGAGTCAGGGGACAGAGGTGACTATAGTAACCATCACTAAGGAGAAGGTGCTGGAAAAGCTGAAGGGTCTGAGGTGGATAAATCACCTGGATCAGATGCACTACACCCCAGACTTCTGAAGGAGATAGTTGAAGAGGTTACAGAGGCATTGGTGGTGATCGTTCAGGAATCATTGTAGTCAGGAAGGGTCCCAGAGGACTGGAAGAAGGCTAATGTAACAGGCTTATTTAAAAAGGAAGGGGTGGGGATGCAGAAGACAGGAAACTATAGGCTGATTAACCTGACCTTGATTGTTGGGAAGATTTTAGAATCCAGTATTAAGGATGAGATAGCAGAGTACATGAAAGTGCAGGGTAAAGTAGGACTGAGTCACCACAGCTTTGTCAAGGGAAGATCATGCTTGATAAATCTGTTAGAATTTTGAGGAATAATGAGCAGATTAGACAAAGGAGAGTCCATGGACATGATCTATTTGGATATCCACAAAGCCTTAAACAATGTGACAGGAGGTTGCTAAATAAGATAGGAGCAAATGGTGTTAGATACTGGCATGATAGAGAACTGGCTGGTTGGAAGAAGGCAGGGAGTGGGGGGAAAGAGGGTCATTTTCAGGATGGCAGCCAGTGATGAGTGAGGTTCCGCAGGGATCTGTGTCGGGCACCGCCGACCCTCCAGGTTATACATCAATGCAGTGGGTGGAGGGACTGAGGGTATGGTACCGATGTTTGTAGATGGGACAGAGACGGGGGCGGGGGGGGGGTGAGGGGGCTGGGAGGCTGCAGGAAGACATGGACAGGCTGGGAGTGTGGGTAACAGAGGGGATCACCGATGGAACACAACGTGGGGAAGTGGGAGGGGCTGCACTTCGGAGGGAAGGATAGAGACGGGGACTGTTTTCCAAACGGGGAAAGGCTGCGGCAATCTGAAGCTCAAAGGGACTCCGGGAATCCCGGTTCAGGATTCCCTTCAGGATAACGGACATGTTCGGGATTCCCTTCAGGGTAACGGACAGGTTCAGGATTCCCTTCAGGACAACGGACGGATTCAGGATTCCCTTCAGGATAACGGACGGGTTCAGGATTCCCTTCAGGATAACGGACAGGTTCGGGATTCCCTTCAGGGTAACGGACGGGTTCAGGATTCCCTTCAGGGTAACGGACGGGTTCGGGATTCCCTTCAGGATAACGGACATGTTCGGGATTCCCTTCAGGATAACAGACGGGTTCAGGATTCCCTTCAGGATAACGGACAGGTTCGGGATTCCCTTCAGGGTAACGGACGGGTTCAGGATTCCCTTCAGGATAACGGACGGGTTCAGGGATTCCCTTCAGGGTAACGGACGGGTTCGGGATTCCCTTCAGGGTAACGGACGGGTTCGGGATTCCCTTCAGGATAACGGACATGTTCGGGATTCCCTTCAGGATAACAGACGGGTTCAGGATTCCCTTCAGGATAACGGACAGGTTCGGGATTCCCTTCAGGGTAACGGACGGGTTCGGGATTCCCTTCAGGATAACGGACGGGTTCAGGATTCCCTTCAGGGTAACGGACGGGTTCAGGATTCCCTTCAGGGTAACGGACGGGTTCGGGATTCCCTTCAGGGTAACGGACGGGTTCGGGATTCCCTTCAGGATAACGGACGGGTTCGGGATTCCCTTCAGGATAACAGACAGGTTCGTGAATCCCTTCAGGATAACGGACGGGTTCGGGATTCCCTTCAGGATAACGGACGGGTTCGGGATTCCCTTCAGGATAACAGACAGGTTCAGGATTCCCGTCAGGATAACGGACGGGATCGGGATTCCCTTCAGGATAACAGACGGGTTCGGGATTCCCTTCAGGACAACGGACGGGTTCGGGATTCCCTTCAGGATAACGGACGGGTTCGGGATTCCCTTCAGGGTAACGGACAGGTTCGGGATTCCCTTCAGGACAACGGACGGATTCAGGGATTCCCTTCAGGACAACGGACGGGTTCGGGATTCCCTTCAGGACAACGGACGGGTTCAGGGATTCCCTTCAGGACAACGGACGGGTTCGGGATTCCCTTCAGGGTAACGGACAGGTTCGGGATTCCCTTCAGGATAACGGACGGGTTCGGGGTTCCCTTCAGGATAACGGACGGGTTCAGGGATT
>NW_025194942.1:0-4268 GCF_004010195.1 Chiloscyllium plagiosum | reverse complement strand
ATATGTCCAGCAATACACGACAAGAATCAATAAACTTCCCCACTCTGTCAGGACAAGTGCCACTATATTCGCTCTGCTCTCTCAAACTCACAGCATGTCTGTCATCGCGCTTAATCCGAACAATACCCATGCTCACTGTTGCAGGCAGAATCACTCTCACTGCTGCAGGTAGAACGTTCCCTCTCTCTGTCTTGCTTTTTTAATACCCCCTAAACTGTTAGAGGATGTTGTGAAGAGTGCTGATGAGGGAATGCCCCAAATAATATTCCAAATAATTCCCAGTTTCAGGAAAATGGCAGTGCCCCAGTGTGTAAACATAAGAGGGAGGGGTAGATTTGTATGTTTTTAACATCACTTGCAATTCAAATCCATTGTGAGTCCATACAGCCATTCAATTTTAGTTTATCATTTAATTCAATAACGGCTGATATGTATGTTTTCTCAGCTTCATGTTACGGGAACGTTCATTCGTTCAACCCCCTGTGTTCCTGTCACTGGCGAGACGACACTCAGGCACTTTTACCCAGGTTTTCATCGAGAATGTGTTCGGGAGGCATTTCCCAAGAGGACTGACTCTCCAATATAGTCGATCAGGTTTATCCTTTCATTTAATAGTAAGCATGCTTTACACAGACCAATCAAAAAACTAAATGTATTTTATGGTTTTCGATATCCAATCACAGTTAGCAATAGTCTCCCACTCACTTGGCGAGACGGCTGGTTTGTGCTGCCGAGACAGGTCAACTTCACAGATTGAACTCCCCACGCTGTCTGAGGTTACCATTAAGAGGCCGCTTTCTCAACCGCGTCCCTCCCCCGAAATGTGCTGATCCTTAATTTAAACGACTATTTGTGGCCTCTCAATTGAGAATCCTTTGGGACTCTCTAACAATGTTAACATTTTAATTTTTAAAATATATTTTATTGAGAAAGAGATTTATTAATGTCATAATAAACCAATAACAATACAACTCAAAAACTGTACAAATTGTGCAGCATTACACCAATGGGCGTGTACATACAACGCAGCAAGATAAATACAGTAATCGGATAGAAGAAAAACAAAAAAAGTTAAAAAATAAATAATGGATCTCAGCAGAACGACATGACAGCTCTCGTTCTTCGAGGGCTTGACATAGTGTACATTCAAACGTTTGTAATTCTTCCTATCTATATATTAGATTCGTTAGACAAGAACGTCATGGCCATACAAAAGGCCTTATTAGAGTAGAAGATAAGCCTGTATCTACTTGTGAGAAATTCCAAAGTGATATGCTCCATGACCAGCTTACGCCAACCTTACAGATCAGAGGCGTTTTCAGACACCTGGCACAACATAATTTTTTTTTTTCGATGACAGGAAGTGATGATGCTATCTTTTTTTCTCCCCATGCACATCTGCAGAAGGCACCCTGGACAGGCACTGGTGAAGACAACCCGGGTCCTTCTCCAATTCCGTCCCCAAGACCCTCTCTATCACACCAAAACAGCCCTCGAATGTATATGAAGCCTGTGGCAAGGCCACAGGCAATCAATAAGAGTGTCCGTAGTCATTCTGCATTTATAACATGTTGAAGATAACCCCACTTTGAAATTTGAGACGCACCCTTGGTCAGATAGACTCAATGAGGCATCTTGAACTGCATGACAATGGGTTCTATCACAAATTAAAATCCTTTTTGCATTTTTACAAATATCCTTCCAGGTCTCCCAAGAGATCTGAACACCAACTCTTTCTTTGACATCACAAAGCCACACAGGCTCGTCTGACAGTCCACTCTCCAACTAATGATAAAGTGGACTGACTGAGAGTCGGATCTAAGCATTTAGCATCCTCTTCTCTGTAACGGATCTGTCAAGATCCATTAGTGGTGTTGTTCTTTTTTGAAGAAATTCCCAGGTGTGCAAAAAAGAAAGAGGTCTTCACGACGTAGTCCATACTTGCGAGTTCTTTGATAAAAGGACATCATTCTGTCACTGGCGAATGCCTCCCCTTCATGTTCCAGGTACACCATTTCAGTACATCATTAGGAAGAATACACTGTAACAACATTTGAAATCCAGAGAGGAAGAAGTCCAACAGCAAATCGGTGAGCATCAAAGAAAAATAATTATAGAGCCTAAAAACTACACAGACGAAACTTACTACAATTAACATGCTCTCAAAATCTTCCAAAATTACTTACACACAAAACCACAAAATGAAACGCATCTAGCCCCTGCGCACTGGGGGCACTCACACACCCCAAAACGTCATCTTCTGCCTGGCTACCAATGTGCCATCCAGGACAATTAATCACAAGAAAGGGCTTAAGCAGACCATAGGGGGCATTTAGTCATCACAGCCACATTAATAATTACCACCAGCTTCGCGACACTCAGAGGAAGATAAAAATGAACACGCTCCCCATTCCCGACTATAATATACCAGAATAACAGAAAAATCCAGCAAACATTATTTCAGAAAAAAAACATGATTATCTGTATTTTTAAATCATCCAGCACACTGTAAAGTGTCCACAATTGTTTCGATTTCACTGGAGAGTTAAGTAAGTTCGAGAATCCATTGAAAGTTATATAGAGCTCCGCTCGGTACCTGAAGGAATACTCAATCCCAAGTTCCCTTAGTTCTCTTGATAACATCAATAAACTTCCTTTTTGAATCACTGCCACGGAAAATTGCTGAAAGAACATAATCCTGAAGCTCTCGTGAAGTCAACCCGTCCGAAACTACCCCTTGGTTTTGCAAGCTTCCGTATATCTTTGTTTGTTTCAGTAACTTACGTAATCACGTAAGGGCAAGGCGAAGGCGCTGATCCGAGCTTGCCTGCAGGCCGTAGCCCGACTTGCTCTGTCAATCTTCATCTGATCCGTTTAAGCATCTAATTGAACGAATCGTGACAGCCAGTTCTCAAACAAAAACTCACTGTCTGACCGCCTTCCATCCAGTCCAGCAGTCCGATGATGAGAACATTTTTCATGCTGCCCCTGTTGCCAAGGTAAAGCTATTCAGTTAAGTAACGGGCCTGTTTTTCAAGGGTTTTGGATTCGCTCCTCAGAGGAATCAATCTCAGTCTCTGCCGCTTCAATTCTTCGTTTGCCTTCATGCATTCTGTTTCCAACGCTTTCAGTTTGCTGCTCATGTTTTTGGAGCATGGCTGAGAACTGGATCGAGCCAACTGCTGAACATTTCTTCATTTATGGCTTCAATCATTTCATGCAACTTCGTAAAGTCCACAATCTTGGCCGGTAAGGAATCGATCCATCTAAAGAGCAGAGGCGATGGCCGCTGCAGCTGCAGGTACACCCGATGCTTGTGACAGGTGCCCCGGGCTTTGGGATTTCCTTCATCCTTTCCCGTGTTTTGTCATATCCACTGAACAAGGGTAAATCAGTAAAGCTTCTTTAGATCTTCCAGTCTTGAAATTTGAAGTGAATTGTTTAGGTGGAGTGGGTTAGAGCACCATGTAGCCTGTGCTTTGAAGCAGAGCCCAGTAAAGCAGACTTTTCAGTTTGCGGCTCCCTTGGATCACGCCCACCCCCAAAAACTATTTATATTATCCCTTCCGTTTTCACTATATTCCTGGATGATGTGGAGCCGTGTCATTTGGTACCAATGTCAACATATTCTCCAACACTGCACATTTATGTCCACTCCCTGATAATTCTTGACTTCTTTGTGATTAATGAATCTTGACTCAAAAATATTCAATACCTCTGCCTCCAAGACTCTGGGTGGAAGACTGTTCCAAAGGCTCTCAACACTCTGAGAAAACTAAAGTAAACCTACTCTTCGGTGTGTGAAATTTTTCTTTGTTTTGTGTCCTTACCTGAGAACGTATATAGTTACATTGAAAGCAGTTCAGGGATGTTTAACTTCACGTATTCATGCGAGGAATGGTTTATATTATGGAGGCTTGAACAGGTTACTTTTGTAATGAGAGGTAATCTTATTCACACAGGCAAGACCTTGAGGAGAATGGATCAGGTAGATACCCACGGGGTGTTTGTTCAGTCAAAATCTATTATAATTCTTATGGAGCCTCTACAGTGTGGAAGCAGGACAGTCCGCCCATTTGAGTTCGCATGGGCTCATTGAACAGCATCTCACCCAGAGCTGCTCCTCTACCCTATCCTTGTAACCCTACATTTTCAATCAGTAACCCACCTAACATACACATCCCTGGGAATTATGGGTAATTTATTATGGCCAATTCACTCTAATCTGCATGTCTTTTGACTGCGGAAGGAAATTCAACCATTTGAAC
>NW_025194941.1:0-4268 GCF_004010195.1 Chiloscyllium plagiosum | reverse complement strand
CACGGCTGTGACATTAGCCTCTACTGTACTCCCGGGACATCCACCGCTATGCCCTCAGCCTCTTACTGTAATCCCCGAATATTGAGTGATATGACGTCACCCCTACTGTCCCGAATATTGAGTGATATGACGTCACCCCTACTGTTCTATACACAAACGTCTCTGCCCTCATCCCCCAAAGTACTCTCTCTACATGCGCAACTATGCCCTCAGCCCTCTACTATACTCCCTGCACACCCACGACAGTGCCCTCAACCTCATACTCTACTCTCTGTATACACACGGCAGTGCTCTCATCCCCGTAATGTACTCCCTGTAAACAAAATGCTGTGTCCTCAGATGCCGATTGTACTCCTTCTATATACACGGCTGTCTCCTAAGCCCTCTACTGCACTCATTCTGCAAACACGGCTGTGCCCTCAGCCACCTACCGTACTCCCTGTACACCCAAAGCTGTGTCGTCAGCCCTCTACTGTACTTCCTGTACACCCACAGCTGTGCCCTCAGCCCTCTACTGTACTCCCTGTACAGCCACGGCTGTGTCCTCAGCCCCCTACTCTACTCACGGTTCACATACAACTGTATCCTCAGTTCACTACTGTACTCACCGCACATAAACAACTGTGACCTGGCACCCTACTGTGCTCTCTGTACACCCAAGTCTATGCCCTCAGACCCCTGTTGTACTCCGTGTAAACCCAAGGCGTTGCCTTTAAGTCCACATTGCCCTCACTGGACACAAATGGCTGTGCTCTCAACTGATAATGTACTTCCTGGAAAACCACGGCAGAGTCCTCAGACCCTAATTGCACCCGCTCTACATCCTCAGCAGTGTCCTAAGCCCTCTGCTGTACTCCCTGCATAGTCATGACTGTGTCCTCAGCACCCTACCCTACTCCCCGTACACCTATGGCTGTGTCCTCAGACTCCTACTGTACTCCTTGTATATGCACGGCTGCGTCCTTACCCATCTATTGTAATCCCTGTACACAAACAGCTGTGTCCTCAGCCCCCTACTGTACTCCCTGTGCATCTGCGGCTCTGCCCTCAGCCCCCGACTGTACTCCAGTCCAGCAAATGCTGTGTCCTCAACCTCGCATTGTACTCCGTCTGCACACACGGCTGCGTCCCCAGCCTGCTACTGTACTCCCTGTAATCCACGGCTGTGTCCTCAGCCCATACTGTACACACCCCACCCCGTACACCCACGCCTGCTCCCTCAGGCACATACTGTACTGCCCTTACACAGATGGCTGTGTCCACGCACCTCTACTGTACTCCCCGTACACCCTCGACTGTGTCCTCAGACATCTACTGTCCTCCCTGTACAACCACGACTGTGACCCCATTCCGCTACGGTACCCCCTGTATGCAAATCTGCTGTGTCCTCAGCCAGCTACTGTACTCCAGGTACACCCACGGCTGTGGCCTCCGCACCCTACTCTACTTCTTGCATACACATTACTGTGCCCTCAGCATACAACTTTACTCTCTGTACACAGACAGCTGTGTCCTCAGCCCTCTACTGTAAGCCCTACACACCCACAGATGTATCCTCAGCCACGGACTGTACTACCTGTAAACTCACAGCTGTGCACTCAACCGACTACTGTACTTCCTCTACACCAATCGCTGTGTCCTCAGTCCCCTACTGCTCTCGCATACACCCACAACTGTGCCTGCAGCCCCTTACTGTAATTCCTGTACACCCACAGCTGTGCCCTCAGCCATCTACTGTACTCCCTCTACGCACACGGCTCTGTGCCCATCCTCCTAAGTGTCTCACGGTTGTGCCCTCAGCCACGTACTGTGCACCTTGTACAAATATGGCACTGCCCTCAGCTCTCTACTGTTCTCAATGTATACCCATGGCTCTTGCCTCAGCCATCTACTGTACTAGCTGTTCTACGGCATTGCACTCAGCCCAAGACTCTACTCCCTGTACACCCACGGCTTTGTCTTCAGCCCCCTACTGTACTCCAAGTACACCAAAGGCTGTGCCCTCTTCACCCTACTGTACTCCCCATATACCCACAGCAGTGTGCTCAGCCACTGGAAGTATTCTTGCACACCCACGGCTTTGTCCTCAGCCCCCGACTGCACCTTCTTCACACCCACAGCTGTGCGCACAGCAACCGGCAGTATCCCTGGTAAACCCACACCGCTGCTTTCAGCCTCCTGCTGTACTCCATTTACACTCATGGCTATGTCCTCAGCCCTCGACTGCAGTTTCCATACGCCCACAGCTGTGTCCTCTGCCCCGTGCTGTACTCCCTGTCTACACACTGCTGTGTTCTCAGCCCCCAACTGCACACCCTGTACACTCATGGCAGTGAACTCAGCCGCTACTGTACTCCCGTATTACCTACAGGGTGTGCTCTCAGCCTCCTAATGTACTCCCAGTACACCCATGGATGTGCACTCAGCCTCCTAATGTATTCCCTGTAAAGACACGGCTGTGCACTCAGCCTTCTAATGTTCTCCTCAGACTCGTACTGCACTGCCTGTACACCCATGGCTGTTTTCTTAGCCCTCTACTGTACTCCCTGTACACCCACGGCTGTGTCTTCAGCCCCCTACTGTACTCCAAGTACACCAAAGGCTGTGCCCTCTTCACCCTACTGTACTCCCCATATACCCACAGCAGTGTGCTCAGCCACTGGAAGTATTCTTGCACACCCACGGCTTTGTCCTCAGCCCCCGACTGCACCTTCTTCACACCCACAGCTGTGCGCACAGCAACCGGCAGTATCCCTGGTAAACCCACACCGCTGCTTTCAGCCTCCTGCTGTACTCCATTTACACTCATGGCTATGTCCTCAGCCCTCGACTGCAGTTTCCATACGCCCACAGCTGTGTCCTCTGCCCCGTGCTGTACTCCCTGTCTACACACTGCTGTGTTCTCAGCCCCCAACTGCACACCCTGTACACTCATGGCAGTGAACTCAGCCCCTACTGTACTCCCGTATTACCCACGGTGTGCTCTCAGCCTCCTAATGTACTCCCAGTGCACCCATGGATGTGCACTCAGCCTCCTAATGTATTCCCTGTAAAGACACGGCTGTGCACTCAGCCTTCTAATGTTCTCCTCAGACTCGTACTGCACTGCCTGTACACCCATGGCTGTTTTCTTAGACCTCTACTGTACTCCCTGTACACCCACGGCTGTGGCCTCAGCTCCCAACTGTCCTCCCTTTACACACACAACTGTGTCCTCAGGATCCCACTGTCCTCCCTGTACCCCGCATCTTGTGCGCTGAGCCTTTATACTGTATTTCCTGGCTGTGTCCTCAGCCCCCTACTCTACTCACGGTTCACATACAACTGTATCCTCAGTTCACTACTGTACTCACCGCACATAAACAACTGTGACCTGGCACCCTACTGTGCTCTCTGTACACCCAAGTCTATGCCCTCAGACCCCTGTTGTACTCCGTGTATACCCAAGGCGTTGCCTTTAAGTCCCCATTGCCCTCACTGGACACAAATGGCTGTGCTCTCAACTGATAATGTACTTCCTGGAAAACCACGGCAGAGTCCTCAGACCCTAATTGCACCCGCTCTACATCCTCAGCAGTGTCCTAAGCCCTCTGCTGTACTCCCTGCATACTCATGACTGTGTCCTCAGCACCCTACCCTACTCCCCGTACACCTATGGCTGTGTCCTCAGACTCCTACTGTACTCCTTGTATATGCACGGCTGCGTCCTTACCCATCTATTGTAATCCCTGTACACAAACAGCTGTGTCCTCAGCCCCCTACTGTACTCCCTGTGCATCTGCGGCTCTGCCCTCAGCCCCCGACTGTACTCCAGTCCAGCAAATGCTGTGTCCTCAACCTCGCATTGTACTCCGTCTGCACACACGGCTGCGTCCCCAGCCTGCTACTGTACTCCCTGTAATCCACGGCTGTGTCCTCAGCCCATACTATACACACCCCACCCCGTACACCCACGCCTGCTCCCTCAGGCACATACTGTACTGCCCTTACACAGATGGCTGTGACCACGCACCTCTACTGTACTCCCCGTACACCCTCGACTGTGTCCTCAGACATCTACTGTCCTCCCTGTACAACCACGACTGTGACCCCATTCCGCTACGGTACCCCCTGTATGCAAATCTGCTGTGTCCTCAGCCACCTACTGTACTCCAGGTACACCCACGGCTGTGGCCTCCGCACCCTACTCTACTTCTTGCATACACATTACTGTGCCCTCAGCATACAACTTTACTCTCTGTACACAGACAGCTGTGTCCTCAGCCCTC
>NW_025194940.1:0-4267 GCF_004010195.1 Chiloscyllium plagiosum | reverse complement strand
GAGTATAGGAGTTGTGGTGGCATGTTGCATCTGACCAGGATGTTGGTGAGGCCACTTTAAGAATACTGTGTACAACTGGGTTTTCTGCAGAAATGACTTACACATATGTTCCAGGACTGGAGGTTTAACTGCAGGGAGAGGCTGATTCCGTTGAGGTGTTTCCCCCCGGAGTGTCAGAGGTTGAGGGGTAACATTACAGATGTTTATAAAACCAGCAGGGGCATGGATATTCTGAACAGCCACGTTCTGCTCCCCAGGGTAGGGGAGTCCAGAACAAGAGGGCATAGGTTGAAGGAGAGGGGGATTGATTTAGAAGAGACCTGAAGATAAATGTTTCACACAGAGAGTGGTGTGTGTACAGAAAGTGCTGTTAGGGGAAGTGCTGACGGCGGTTACAATCACACATTTAAAATGTATCTGAAAGAGGAGGGATATTGGCCAATTGCTGGCAAATGGGACTGGATCAGATTTGATATCTGATCGGAGTGAACAGATTGGACTAACGGGTCTGTTTCCGTTCTGCATGACTCTCTTATTCTATAAGAGGGATGATGAAAAAGTCTGAAAGGACCTTTCAAGTCGGAAATCTCTTCACTGGAAATTTATCGTGCCTCTATGTTCATATTGATTGAAAGATGCGTTAGGTAAATATTTGGTAGAGAAGTGATTAACGGATAATGGGATATAGACAAAAAGTAGGCCCCAACCTGATCAGCCACAATTTTAGTGCCTGGTGAAGCAGGGTCAAAATGTCTAATGACCCTCTCCTGCTCCTCAGTCCCATGTTCCTGTGTTCCATTCAGCCCCTCAAACCTGCTAGACAGGAACAGTTGGAGGCCACTTACTCCTATAACCTGTTGCACGGAAACAGAGGAGACCAGTTGGCCCTTGAAGACTGCCCCACATGTTTCGAGGTGATTTGGGAAATATAATTGGAAAACCCAGTCACGGGTATGAAAGAGGCCCCTCATCTCTCTTTACAGAGCTTCCCCTCTCTGCAACTTGTGCTTCATTTGTTGGCCATGTTGTAGACCCAGATTCACTGTGAATACAGCCCCCATACCTCACTCAGAGATGGCTCACAAAATCCTCTGGTCTCCCTGTCTGCAATATTCAAAACCATAACATTCAGGAAAATAACACCCACTAACTTTCCAATAACAGAATGGGCGAAGATCAGATACAGGGGCAGGTCGTTCACTCCCCAAGCCTGCCTTGCCCTTCACTAAGATCATGACTGATCTGCTCTTGGTCTCAAATCCTCTTCCATACCAATACTTCATAGCCCTCACCTCTCTGACAGGTCAATATCCAGTACCTCCTCTTCAAATACTTTCAATCATCTAACTCCCCGAACACTCTTGAGACGAGAAATCCTGGCATTCAATCCCATCTGTTGGAAGAAAACACTTGCTGCTCCTATACCATGGCCTATTGATATGAACAAAAGAGGTTGAGACAAGGGGTTGAGGTACAAATGACTGCCCCTGATACCAAGGCAATGGTTGCCATCTGTTGACATCAAGGAGCTTAACAAAACTGGACTTAATGGGAATCAGAGTAAACTCTCCAGTGTTTGGAGTCAAACATGGCACAAAGGAAGATGTTCATCATCTCCGTCCTGTGTCAGCTCTGCGGGAATTCCTCAGGGTAACTTCCTCTTCACAAACAGCTTCAGCTGCTTCATCAGTGTCTACCCAGCCCCACCCTCACCAACATAAGATCAGAAGTGGGGATGGTCACTGAAGATTCCACAAAGTTCAGAACATTTTGTTGCCCGTCAGCTCCTGAACTGGTCTGTGTCCATGAGCAGCAAGACCTAGACTCCATTGAGACTTGTGCTGTTAACTTGTCTGTAACATTCATGTAACAGCACTGCCTGACACTGCACATTGCCACAGTGAAATAGAGTTCATTCAGGAATATGAGGAAGCTATTCAGCCCATTGACATTATTGGAGAAGAACAGGGACAACTTGTTCAGTGTCTCCAACCTATTACTCAGGAAGAGAAGGGGTCTAGTGTGATGTACCACACAAGAGCCCCTCGACAATATTTGAAAGCGGTAGCGTAGATTCTAATTTTTTTTTATTTTAAAGGGAATGTAAAGGGTCTGTTCCAGATGCAATGTGACAGGTCAAACTACTCGGTGTGAAGCTAAACACTATTTATTTAAACACGAAAGATAAAATGAAAGCAAAGAAAGAGGAAATTAGAATAACTTAATTCTATTGGACAAGTTACCCGAATAATTGATTGTGGAACTATTACTAATGAACTGGCCCGATACACGAAAATCCCATAAACACAGCCCTTGGCAAAACTGAGTATTCTGTCACAGATTGCCACAAACTCAAAGATCCTAATCTGTGAGAGCTGGCCACATCCATTCAGGCTGCACTAAAATAAACCCAAGGCCTCCCTCGCTGTTTACTCAGTGGTCTTAACTAACCAGCTTGTTAATGATCATTCAATCTCTCTCTTCAAAGAAACCAGGACAAAATAATTCTTAAAGCTGCAGCATCATCACACTTGTCAGTACATCGACCTATTAAACAGGAACCAGGGGTAACCAGTCAGGCCCTTGGCCCTGTCCAATTGAACAAGGAAGAAGTCATTCAGTCCCTTGAGTCAATTACACAGAAACAGAACGAGGCCATTCAGCCCCTTGAGTTACTTACACATGAACAAGAGGAGGCCATTCAGCCCGTTGAGCTACTTATACAGGAACAGTAGGAGGCCATTCCCACCTCAATGCACTTACACAGGGGCAGAATGAGTTAATTGATGCTGATTCTGATGAATGGCTTATGTCCAAAATGTCGATTGTCTTGCTGTGCTTTTCCAGCAATTGATGCTCTACACTGATCTCCAGCATGGGCAGCCCTCACTGTCTTCTAATAGATGCTCTAACATGATGAACACCTGGAGCTGAGGCTGCACAGACAGGCTGCTCATGTTGTTCCTCCTGGCTCCATTGCTCATAACACACACGTGGGACTTTAACATGGTTTTCTCGCAGTGAGGAGGGAAGCCATATGTCTTGTGTGAAGTCTCAAGAAGGCACCTTTCATTTCCGAGAAGAAAGCCTGCTGTTCTTTATGCAGGACGGAAGGTGGTGGGAATGGCTACCTGTTTCAGATGGAAGGTATTGTGGCTGCTGTTGGGGATCGTGAGCAACCTGACGTTCAGTACGGGCTCACACGCCGACTGCAAAATAACATGGGGAGAGTTAGTAAAAGCATATAGACTATTAGGAAAATCACATTAGACTGATGAATGGACTCACTAAGTTCAAATAATGCTGATATTATTCATGTTGATCTTGTCTAGTGCACGTCCAGTTCAGTGTAACTTGTGTGCCTTACTCTGTCCAAGTCTATGTCCACCCTATGATCTGTCTGGCCATGCTTACGATGACCTGTATCCACTGCTCATAAATAAAGTGTTTCCCTGTACTGAGGTACACGTGGCAATAAATCAAACCAATCAATCCTGGGTAAAGCATGGAATTTCTCACCCTATCAATGTCTCTTTTGCAAATAAGTGATCGCTGCCACTCCTCGTGTTTTTAGCGTCACCATTTCTTCATCCCTTACATCTCTACAGGTTAAACACTTAGCTTCTTCACTCTATCCTCATGTTACCATCACCCGTGTCTGTGGTAAGGAGATCATTCCTTACAAAGGAGATCAAATCTGTAGAGATTGCACCAAATGCTCTCTCAGCAAGGCTCTAAAACTGCACGAAGATGGCTTTACTTATGTTCTCGAATCATCATAAAATGAAGGACAGCATACCATTGACTGTACCCATTACCTACACAGGGTTTGATTCGGAGCAGTCAGCATAGATTTGTGAGTGGGAGATCATGCTTCCCAAATTTGGTCGAGTTCTTTGATGAAGTGACCAGGAAGGTTGATGAGGACAGAGGGGTAGATATAGTCTCTATGGATTTCAGTAAGGCCTTTGATAAGGTCCCACACGGCAGGCTGTTCTGGAAGTTTCCATCACGTGGAATGCTGGGGGAACTGGCCAATTGGATACACAGTTGGTTTGATGGTAGAAAGCAGAGGGTTGAGTGGAAGGATGCTTGTCAGACTGGAGGCTGGGTCCATTGTTGTTTGTTATCTATGAATTGGTTGTGAATGTACAAGTTATGATTAGTAAGTTTGCAGATGACAATAAAGTAAGTGGGAGCATGTTCAGTGAGGAAGTTTATCAGAAATTGCAAAAGGACCTCACTCAGGTGGGGAAGTGGGCCGAGA
>NW_025194939.1:3399-4266 GCF_004010195.1 Chiloscyllium plagiosum | reverse complement strand
CTCCGGATGCTGCCTGCCTTGCTGTATTCCTCTTCCTCCAGAAGGTGCCTGACTGGCTGTGTTCCTCTCCCTCCTGATGCTACCTGCCTTGCTGTGTCCCTCTCACTCCTGATGCTGCCTGGCTTGCTGTGTTCCTCTCCACCGTGATGCTGCCTGCCTTGCTGTGTCCCACTCCCACCAGATGCTGCCTGGCTTGCTGTGTTCCTCTCCCTCCTGATGCTACCTGGCTTGCTGTGTTCCTCTGCCCCCTGATGCTGCCTGCCATGCTGTGTCCCACTCCCTCCCGATACTGCCTGGCGTGCTATGTTCCTCTCACTCCTGATGCTGCCTGCCTTGCTGTGTTCCTCTCATTCCTGATGCTGCCTGCATTGCTGTGTTCTCCACCTCCTGATGCTACCTGGCTTGCTCTGTTCCTCTCCCTCCTGATGCTGCCTGCCTTGCTATGTCCCTCTCACTCCTGATGCTGCCTGGCTTGCTGTATTCCTCTCCCTCCTGATGCTGCCTGTCTTGCTGTGTTTCTCTCCCTCCTGATGCTGCCTGCCTAGCTGTATCCCTCTCACTCCTCTTGCTGCCTGGCTTGCTGTATTCCTCTCCCTCCTGATGCTACCTGTCTTGCTGTGTTCCTCTCACTCCTGATGCTGCCTGCATTGCTGTGTTCTCCACCTCCTGATGCTGCCTGGCTTGCAGTGTTCTCCACCTCCTGATGCTACCTGGCTTGCTCTGCTCCTCTCCCTCCTGATGCTGCCTGCCTTGCTGTATCCCTCTCACTCCTGTTGCTGCCTGGCTTGCTGTATTCCTCTCACTCCTGTTGCTGCCTGTCTTGCGGTGTTCCTCTCCCTCCTGATGCTGCCTGCCTTGCTGTGTCCC
>NW_025194939.1:751-2962 GCF_004010195.1 Chiloscyllium plagiosum | reverse complement strand
ACTGAAAGACTGGAGCGATTGGGCTTGTATACCCTTGAGTTTAGAAGGCTGAGAAGGGATCTGATTATTAAAGGATTGGACACTCTGGAGGCAGGAAACATGTTTCCGCTGATGGGTGAGTGTCGAACCAGAGGACACAGCTTAAAAATACGGGGTAGATCATTTAGGACAGAGATGAGGAGAAACTTGTTCACCCAGAGAGTGGTGGCTGTGTGGGATGCTCTGCCCCAGAGGGCAGTGGAGGCCCAGTCTCTGGATTCATTTAAGAAAGAGTTGGATAGAGCTCTCAAGGATTGTGGAATCAAGGGTCATGGAGATAAGGCAGGAACAGGATACTGATTAGGAATGATCAGCCATGATCATATTGAATGGCGGTGCAGGCTCGAAGGGCAGAATGGCCTATTCCTGCACCTATTGTCTATTGTCTAAGATGCTTCAAAGGTGAATTCGAGAAATACTTGGAAGCCAAATAATGGCAGCTCCATGCCGGGAATTGGGATTCATTGGATAGCCCTGTCAAAGAGACAGCACTGGTTTAATGGGGTGAATGGCTTCTTCCAGTAGTGTACCTATGAGGAGAGAATGATAAAGAGAAGCTGCAAGGAAAGCCCTAGAGGTAATATTGCATGACTTGCTATGATCAGTATCACAGAAGATTTATGGACTTGTCTGCTAATGTCCCAACTCTCCCTCAACGAACAGCGTTCACTGCCCCTTGCTACAGTCTGAACCATGGGGATGCACTATCTGATGCAACAGTGGTCTGGTCAACTCCTGATGGAGCAGCATCCTTCCTACTGCATTAACCACATGAGGGTCTCCTACATCAACCCCCACTCCTCGCTAATGTCAAACAGAAGGACTAGGAGTGGACGGCCAAGTCAACTTGATCACCCCTTAGCCCTGTGAGACCATTAAAACAAAATCAAAGCCATTCTAGTAGAAACCACAAGACTAAGGTCACACATTCAGACATTTTGTTAAGTCACATTCCGCGGGTATCAGATCATTGTCCCAATCTAATAATCTTCAGTATTGCTTAACTGCAATACTATAGCTGTCTGCATTGTTATTGAGCCTGACTCTAACTGCAAGGAAAACATGGCCCAGGAACTGTGTAACTAGTGCAGTGATCGACAAACAGTAGGGAGCTTTGTGGTTGCAAAGCTACAGTGACAGAAAGAAAATTCACAGCTAGTTATTCTATGCACAGGGGTGGCACTGATTCAGAATACTCTTGTGCATCTGTTTCGAAACAGGAATTATTCCACAGGAGGTGACAGAGCGAGTAAGGTAGATATACCATACTCAATCCCCATTGGTTTAATTGGGATCCGAGCGTCTATTGGGAAACTGAGATGAAGAGAATTGCAAGGTCATTGTCAGTCATTGGATGCGAATGGGCTCAATGTCTCTGAAGCAGACAATTTGTGCTTATCCAATATTGGATGGCAGGCAAGAAGTGTGACAAATTAACAAAATGGAGAGATCTCACAGTGGTGCGATCAAACTGACCATGTGATTTTAAAAAAACAAAAACAACAGCTGATGCTGTAAATCATAAACGAAAACAGAAATTGCTGGAAAAGCTCAGCAGATCTGGTAGCATCTGTGGCCAGAAATCAGAGTTCAGTACAGTTCTGAGGCATAGTCACTCGGCCCGAAATGTTTATTCTGATTTCTCAGTACAAATGCTGCCAGATCTGCTGAGCTTTTCCAGCAATTTCTGCTTGTGTTGGGCATGTGAACTCGGTTTTGAGTGATATTGTTGGGAATAACAGAGAGAGAAACAGAAGGAGACAGATATAAAACAATTCCCCAAGGAGCCAGCAAAGGAAAGAGATCTCGCGGCTTAGGACAGCAGTGGGGGGAAAGTGGGGAAACGGTCGTGGTGGAGGGATGGTTTCCCTGAGTAACTGCAGACTAATGAGCCTGACATCAATGGTGGGAAAGTTGCTGCAGGAGGTACTGAGGGATAAAACCTATTTATATTTAGAAACGAATGGGCTTATCAGTGATAGGCAACATGGTTTTGTGAGGGGGAGATCGTGTCTTACCAACTTAATAGTGTTCTTTGAGGAAGTGACCAAGTTGATAGATGAAGGAAGGGCTGTTGATGTCATATATATGGACATTAGTAAGGTATTTGATAATGTTCCCCATGGTAAACTAATGGAGAATGTGAAGTCACAGAGTGTTTTAGCTAGGTGG
>NW_025194939.1:0-200 GCF_004010195.1 Chiloscyllium plagiosum | reverse complement strand
ACACGGCAAGTACTTCACACAGAGGGTGGTGGGCATCTGGAACGCGTTGCCAGCAGAGATGGTACAGGCAGGCACAGTAGGTGGGGAGCAGAGGGATACAGATGCTTAGGAATTGACCAACAGGTTTAGACAGTACATTTGGATCAGCTCAGGCTTGGAGGGCCGAAGGGCCTGTTCCTGGGCTGTAGGTCTTCTTTGTT
>NW_025194938.1:3247-4266 GCF_004010195.1 Chiloscyllium plagiosum | reverse complement strand
CTCACACGCGTCGGGAAGTGAACAATAACGCAAGGTGCACAAATTCATTTGTTCTGAAACTACTTAAGGCTGCCATCACTGACACTACAGAGCTCTTAATCATGGTCAGGGAGAGAAACAGAGGGAAACACAATCATTTCAAACAGAAGATGGTATTACTGGAGGGGAAAAGATTCAGATGAAAACGTTACATCGTTTTGAGGAATGTAATAAATTGCATCATGACATCATTAAGAGACCCTAGTAGGATGAACAAAGTGTTCGTACATCAGAAACGAGGGTGCGGGTCACTGTGTATAGGGGTGATGGGTGAACGGGTCCCGGTATGAAATGGGGACAGGCAGCAGAATTGTATTGCAGATATTGCGGTGCAAACTGGGCAGTCATGTGATGCTGAAATCATAACAGAAGCAGCAGCAGTAGAATTATATTCAACCACAATCTGTAACTTTTTCCCAGGATAATCCTACAATCTACCATTACCATGAAGCTGATCTATGGTTCAGTGACGAGCGTGGGTGAACATGCCAGGGTCAGAACCATGTGTAACAATAACTGATGACAACCCATTAAAGCTGCTGCACTTACTGCTTACTTAAAGAAACAGCAGAACTAACATCTGATAGACGGGGAGCAATGATCCCAAGACTGTGACCACTTCTTTTCAAACAAACTCAGAATTGCTGCTGACCTGTCTACCCTTACTCTTATCTGCTTTTTAGAAACCTGGTTCCTTTCATTAGGCATGGTTCAAGAACTTCCTTCCGATTACCATTTTGTCTATATCATTGATATACTTACAGTGCCTTCCCCTGTGAGGAATGATGTAAAATACTGGTGTAAATTATCTGCCTGTTCCCTTGAGCCAATTTCCCAGTCACATCCTCCAAATGTCCTCAATATACCTTCCTGACTTCATTTCTACTAAAGGTCACACACCCATCTTGAACTGTTTTTATATACACAAGAAAGTTTCCGATGCTTGTTTTTATGTTTCCTGCCAATTTGCTTGCAGCAAA
>NW_025194938.1:0-2509 GCF_004010195.1 Chiloscyllium plagiosum | reverse complement strand
GCAGCACAAAACCTAACTTGATGCTAGTGCAGGGAAGGTAGACTCGATCAAAGAGCTTTAGTTGAAGTGGGTAGGGACGATAAGGTGAGAGAATGTGCTCTGTAATTGGAGAGGGAGAACCTGAAATCAGGAAGGGGAGACAAGCAGAGAAGAGAATGGAACAGCAATGGCAGGGTTTTCTGGGCGATAATTCAGGAAACACAGCTGAAATTCATTCCGAGCATCTGCTTATGGTCTCTGAAATAAGCATAATAAATCTGGCCGTACACTAATGCTCATCAATAGTAAACTTGACAGCTTTTGTCAACCATGGGTGGTTCACTTTCTTATCGAGTCCTTCTTTTTGAGCAGAAACAATAATTGCTCAGCTTTATGGGTTATCTGTTTGAATGTCATCCTGTGTATACCCACTGACCTTCCTCTGGATCTATATCCACATCATGCTTCAGACCAGATGCCAGACATAAAACCTCAATTTAGATGTTTGGTTCTTTTCAATCGTTCAGGGGGAGCTTCTGCATGTGGCTGAGCAGATGATCAGCGGAGACTGACTCCATTCTCCCAGTTTCTCCATCTCCACCATTTCTGTTCGATGATGCCACATTCCAGAGAGCGGCCTCTGACGTGACCTCCTTTCCCCTCAAACCAGAAATCCCCTAACTCTGGTGGTCAGGGCATTCAGCTGTGACGGCCCCATCTCCCACGCTGCTGCCTTCACTCCGTTCCCCCCTTCACTTGTACTGCTTCAATCCAGTCTCCTGTCATTCCTGCTGTCAATGCAATCTCCCTTACACCGAGGAGAACAAACAGAGACTGCTTTGAGGAACACTTCTACTCTGTCTGTCGAAATAAACCTGACCTTCTCATTGATTCCCATTTGAATAACAAACCTTGCTCTCATGCTAACATTTCGGTCCTGCGCTGCTGCAATGTTCCAATGAAGCACGACCCAAGATCGAGTAACACCTCACTTTACACTTTGGTACGTTACAGCCTGTAGGAGTTAATATTCAATTCCATAGCCTGACACCATTATGGACACCATTCTCCATTTCTCATACATTCTCCCTCCTGGTCTCGCCATGACCTTGTGTGTTTGTATCTTCTTTATTTCCACTAAATAGAGAGAATCCCTTTCCCCCATTCGCATCTTAATTTAAAGACATTTTACATCATCTTCTAGTTCACCATTACTAAAAGCCCGTTTATCTTTTGCCACGCGTTCTTTTCCCTGTCACCCATCCCCCAACTCTGGCAAGAGATTAAAAATCCCAGTTTCCAATCCTTCTCAATTCTGAAAAAGTGTCACACTGGACTTGAAACGCTAACTCTGTTTCTCTGTCTCTGCAGATGCAGCCACACCTGTTTAATTTCTCCATAACTGCACAGGCACAGCACAAAGTTTCAATTAAACAAATAATTGCGGATACTGGAAATAAAAACACAAATATTTTTGGAGAAACTCGAAGCATTGTATAAGGGTCACTGGACCCGAAAGATTAATTCTACTTTCATGCCAAAATGCTGCCAGACCTGCTTAGTTTCTTCAGCTATTTCTGTTTTTGTACAAGTATCACAAGTATGTGTCAAAGTTGCTCAAATGCCATGTCCAACATGGAACACCATACACAGAGAAGTGAACGATAACACATTTATTTCTTCTACAGCTGCATAAGGCTGGCATCACTGACACTGCAAAGCTGTTAATCAAGGTCAGGG
This sequence comes from Chiloscyllium plagiosum, assembly GCF_004010195.1. Lineage (NCBI taxonomy): Eukaryota > Metazoa > Chordata > Chondrichthyes > Orectolobiformes > Hemiscylliidae > Chiloscyllium > Chiloscyllium plagiosum. The sequence continues at coordinate 790 of NW_025194938.1, read as the reverse complement.
AGAGAAACAGAGGGAAACACATTCAGATCAAACACAGATGACGACATTGCGACAATGGAAAGTATTCAGATGAATATGTTAAAGAGTTTGGGTAATGTATTAAATTGGAGGCGTGACACCAGGGAGAGAAACTAATAGAATGAGAGTATGAAAATGAATGTGTTCCCACATCAGAAACCAAGGTTACGTCACTGAGTACAGGGATGGTGGGTGAATGGGTCTCGGTGTGAACTAGGGGAGAGTCAGTAGAATTGAATTTTAGATATTGCAGCTCAAACTAGGCATTCATGTGATGCTGTAGATCACAGCAGCAGCAGCAGCAGAAATGCATTTAATCACAACCTGTAGCTTTTTTTTTCCTGGGACAACTCCCTAGTCTACCAACGCCATCAAGCCGATCTATGGTTCAGTGACTAGTGTGGGTGAACATGCCAGGGTCAGAGCCATGTCTACCTAAACCTGATAGCAACTAATTAAAGCTTCTGAACGTGACTAGTTATATTCTAAACAGCAGAACTAATATCTAACAGAGAGGGGGAAATGATCCCAAGACCAACAGATCAAATCTAAATTCTGCAGTCCCGCCACATCCAGTTATCAATGTCAATGGACGATTAAGCAACTCACTGGAGAAGAGGACGCCACAAATGTCTTCATCCCAATAATGGGACAGCCCTGTACATCAGTGTAAAAGATAAGGATGTAGTATCTGCACCATCCTCAGCCAGAGGTGTTGAGTGGATGATCCACATCACCGTCAACATGATGCCCACAGAATCACACATTCAAG
>NW_025194937.1:0-4266 GCF_004010195.1 Chiloscyllium plagiosum | reverse complement strand
AAGGAGGGTGTGGCAAAAGATAAACGGGCTTTTGGCAGTGGTGAATGAGAAGATTCTAAAAAAGGGGTTTAAACTAAGGTGTACATGGGGAAAGGGGTTCACTCTATTGATTGCAAGATAAAGAAGACACAACCACATACAGCCACAGGGAGGCCAGGAGGGAGAATGTTGACCATATGGTATTATATAGATATGGCCGCAGATACGTTTTCACTGTGGTGATCATCATCCCCTTTAGACAAATGAATTCAGATGATTAACTTCTTATTGGCACTAGTAAGCGTTTCATGTCGCCTTAGTATTGTAACATGTAGAAAAACAAAAAACAGTATGAAGATTGGGCTGAGTATTGGTTACCTGTGATGTTTAATATCGCTTCAAATTTGCAGTGCTTACCTTTAAATGCTTGTTCTTGAAGTTAGTATCAGACGGAGTGGAGAAGGTTGCGGGCTGACATTGTAGAAGCTTATAAAATCATGAGAGGAATGGATAGGGTGAATAGCCAAGATTTCTCCACAGGCTGGGGGAGTTTAAGCATAGAGAGAATGGGTTTAAGGTGTTAGAGAGAATATTTAAAAAGGACGAAGGGACAACGTTTCTACGCAGAGTGTGATGTGGGTATGGAATGGGCTGCCAGAGGAAGAGTGGTACATGGCGTGTACAGCTGCAACATTAAACATTATTTGGACAAATATATGACTGGGAAACACTTAGAGGCGTATGGGTCAAATGAAAGCAGATGGGACTAGTCCTGTTTGGAAAACTTGCCCGGCATGGACGTTTAGAAAAGCTTCACGCAGTGTCAGTGTGGGTTTCTGAACGGGAAATGATATTTTGCCTCTAAATCCATGCAAAGTACTTCTGGAGATGCCTGAAAATGTAACATCGGACTTGATAAAGGGGATCTGGTAGACGCAAAACTTTCCAGAGATTTTCCACAAGTATTACAAAATGGAAGTTCTTACACAAAACAGAAGCTCTAGGACGTCGGATACTGTACTAACATGGGATGATGATTGGTTAACACAGAAATCGAAGAATCAGGATTAATGGATATTTATGATAAAGGTGTATCTGCTGGAGTACCACAAATATCAGTCTGATGGCATGAGTTATTTACAATCTATGCTGACAGCCTGAAGGACGGAGCTGAGTGCAATATACATCCGAGTTTGAGGATGACACTGAGAATCAAAATGCAGGCTGTTATTTAATGGAGAGGACTTCCAGAAAAGGAGCAGTACAAAGGGTTTGGAGTGTTCCTATGTGTGAAACATAAAGTCAGCATGCTGGTGCAGCAAGTAACTATGTTGGTACATTAGGACTTTTCCTGTGATGAAAGGGTTTAGTTATAGAGAATCTCTAAAAAAAAATGATGTGATCATTCATTGGGTTCAAATGAATGATGAGTGATACTGCTGAACCATACAAGACACAGCAGGGGCTTGAGAAATTAAATGTTGAGAATTTGTTTCCATTCTTGGGCAAAGTGTCGAACTCGAGGATATAGATTTCGAATAAGGAACATCGATTTCAATCTGAGATGCAAACCGATGTCTTCTCTCAGAAGGTAGTGAATGTATGGAATTCCCTGACCCAGAGAGGTGTGGAAGGATACAAGGAGTCGGCAAGAAAGTGGAGTTGAGCCCTGGAGTAGATCAGCCATGTTCTTTTTAAATGACAAGGCGAGGGGCCGATTGACCTACTCCTGTTCCTATTTATTAATTTCACATGCTATGCTTTTGGAAAGTAATGGGTTATGTTCATGGAAATCGCGTTGTAAAATGTTGCAGAGGAGGGCATAGGATTTGTTGTTTTAACCCTGCGTGGGGGGTATGGGGTTGTATTCGCAGCGTATCTGGGGCTGCAATATGTTCCTCATCTGGAGCAGAATTTACAGACAGGGGAAGCCTGGAAGCAGGGATTGTTTGGGGGAGGCGGGGCGCGAGTGGTGGAGGCACTTTCTCGCCCAGCCTGCATTTTCCACGTATATTTCCCCATCTGCACCTAACCATGGAGTGGCCTTGATCTGCCCCTGTGTAGCAGGTCCGAACGGCTGAATGGAACATCAGAACACAGGGCTGAGGAACACGATGGGGCCATTCGGCCCTTTGACACTACTTCACCAGTAAATAAGGTCGTGGCTCATCTCATTGTGGTCCCAGTTGCACTTTGCTCTCCATCCACCATTATCTCTGATTCACCTGTCTAAAGACAAAGCCAGCCTCGTTATAATATAAATGTCTGGCCACCCCAAATTCTGGGAAAGAGAATTCCCACTGGAATGAAATACCACTTTGTGATTTTTTTCTCACTCCAGTTGTGACTGAGGATGGAGGGTGGCACTCTTTCCTTTTCTAGTTCCACTTTTCCACTGGTCACAACAAATTTTAAATGTAACCAGGTTCGTAATATGGCTGATGATCAAGGTTTCAGACTGGGTGAGGTTCAGTGACAGGAACAAATCAGACAGATTTCTTAAGTTAGCCATAAGTAACTAATAGAACTAACGGATGCACATAGTGGATCTGTGGTTAGCACTGCTACCTCCAATCGTCCAGGAGCTGCATTCAATTCCAACCTCTGGCAACCCTCTATTTGGATTTTGAACATTCTCCCCATGTCTGTGTGGGTTTCCTACCAGTGTTCCAGTTTCCTCCCACAGTCCAAAGATATGCAGCTTAGAGTGTATTAGCCATGCTAAATTTCCCATAGTGCCCAGGAATGTTAGGTTAGATAGGTTAGTCATGGGAAATGCAGAGTTACATGGATAGAGTAGGGGGGCAGGTCCGGGGGAGATACAGTTCTGAGGGTCAATGTGGAATTGATAGACGGAATGTCCTGCTTCCACACTGTAGAGATTCTATAAGAACCACAAGAAGTTTGGATGATGCAAACACCCAGTGGGTATCTATCTGATTCACTCTCCTCTAGGTTTTGTATGTTTCAATAAGATCACCTCTCATTCCAAGAGTAACCTGTTAAAGCCTTCATTATATAAGACCCTCATCCCTGGAATACATGAAGGGAAACATCTCCGAACTGCTTCCAAGTTAATTATATCCTTTCTCAGGTAAGGAGACAAAATGATCTCACGCACAGTTGCGGTTAACTTTTGTTTTCTCAGTGGTGAGAGTGTTTGGAACTCTCTTCCCCGCAGAGCATTGGAGGCAGAGATATTGAATATTTTTGAGGCACTTCAGAAGTATCACAAGTAACAACAGAGTCAAGGATTATCGAGGAATGGACAGCAATTTGCAGTGTAGGAGGAAATGTAGACAGTGATACAAAATCACACTGCTCCAGAACATCCAGGAATATAATGCAAACCGAAATGATAATATTGATAAAATGTTAAGGGGGAATCCAAGATTGTGGCGATCCGGAAGGGCTGCTTTGTTGGGCTCCGCATCACAGCATGGGCAAAGTGGTTCCCTAACCCACTCCATCCCAGGCATTTACTTAAAATTCAACACTAGAAGAGCGATAGAATCTTTACTGATCCCGGTTTATCAAGTGGAAATGACAAAACATGGGGAAGGATCGAGTAAGTCCCAACAGACGGTGCTCCCGTCAGAAGCATCGAGCCTGCCTGAGGCTGTAGCTGCAACCCCCTCTGCTCGTTCCATGGACCCAGTTCCTCACCAGGCCTTTGCCACTGAGTTCACCAAGTTATGTGAAATGGTTGAAGCCATGATTGAAGAAGGGTTCAGCCGTGGCTAGAACCACTAACACGCTCAGATGGGCTCCAAAAATATGAGCAGCAACTTGACAGCCTTGGAAACAAAATGGACGATGTCAAGCGCCGAACTGCATGACAAAGTCTGCGATAAGAAATTCCTCATGAGAGAGGATCCTCACCGTTGAAAAACAGGTGCGTATCTTAATTGAACATGATGACGACCTTGGGAACAGGGGCAGGATGTAGAATGTTCACATCGTCGGTCTGCTGGCCCAGACAGCAGGTGGTCAGCCAGTGAGGATTTTTTGAGAACTGGCTGCAGCGATTCCTTCACGTCGAAACTGAAGAGGGACGGGTGAAGACTGAGACAGTTCATCGGGTTACGGTGCACAGGTCAGGCTCAGACCAGCGCTCTCGCCCTGTCCGCGTGCGGTTACACAGTTATGGGGATAAACAAAGACTAATGGAAGCTTCCAGAACCCAGCAGAAAGATCCAATGCCTTTAATTCACGGGCTCCAGGATTTCGGAACGTTTCGGTGGCGGTGATTCGGGAAAAAATCTTTTGATGATACAGAACATACAA
>NW_025194936.1:0-4265 GCF_004010195.1 Chiloscyllium plagiosum | reverse complement strand
GAAAGAAGACAGAGGATGGTGATTGATGTCAAATAGTCATCCTCGAGTTCGGTTACTTGTGGTGTTCCACAAGGACCAGTTTTGGGGCCACTGTTGTTTGTCAGTTTTCCAAGTGACTTAAATGAGTGCGTAGAAAAATGGGATAGACAATTTACGGATGGCACGAAGGTCGATAGAGTGAAGGATAGTGCTGAAGGATGTTGCAGGTAGCAGAGTCACAGAGATAAGCTGCAGAGCTGGGCTGACAGGTGGCAAAGGGAACTTAATGCGGAAAAGTGTGAGGTGATTCGGTTTGCAAGGAACAATAGGAATAAAGTGTGCTGTGTTAAATGTAAGATTCTTGGTAGCGGAGATGACCAGAAATATTTCACTGTCTGTGTACATCCATCCCTGAACGTTGTCACACAGTTTTATGGCGTTGTTAAGAAGGCATACTTCCATTGATAGAGAAATTGAGTTTTGGAACGACGAGGTCATGCTGCAGTTTTACAATACTCTGATGCATTCTCTCTTGGAGTGTTGTGTAATGTATTGATCACAGCAATATCGGAAGGATGTGGAAGCTTTGGCAAGGGTACAGAGCAGATTTAGGACGATGTCGCCTGCTACGGAGGGAAAATCTTAACAGGCAAAACTCAGGAGATTGTAGCTGTTTTCTGTTAGAGAGATGAAGGTTGAGACGGGACTTAATTGAGGCATACACGATTATCAGAGGGTTATATATTGTGGACAGTGATTGTTTTTCCTCAGATGGCGATAGTTTGCATGCTGGACACAGCTTTAAATTGAGGGACAATAGATAAAGGACATATGTCAGAGTTAGCTCCTTTGCTGAGAAAGTAGTATGGGAGTGGAATGCCTGCTTGCAATAGTGGTAAACTGTGCAAAATGATCATTGGTTCGATATACGAAAGAAAACGGAATAGTGTAGGTTAGAAGGACTTCACATTGGTCTCACAGACCGGAGTAACCTCGAGGGCCGAAGGACGTGAACTATGCTGCAATGTTCCATGCTCTCAAAGTTTACATTCCACCTTGGTAGCCTACATCCCGGAGGACACAGTAATGAGTTTTCAAATTTGAAATACCCTTCCCAGCCATGCCACAACTCCCTTTCCAGTCTCGTGTCATGCCTTCCATTCCACCAAACGGCCCTGCCATCCAGGTACCAACCAGAATCATCCCTCCCATCAGCCAACCAGGTTGAACCCATGACCTATTCCTACCTCACCATTTTGCCGTTTTCACCGGTCGAACCATTCCCTTCCCTCTTCGTCTGCAGATGCTCCTACCCCTCCACAGAAGTCCAGAAGAACGGTTATACCTGAAATGTTGACTTCTCCACCTCCTGATACTGCCTGGCTTTCAGTGTTTTTCAAACGTCCTGTTGCCTCCAATTGCACAAGAAGTTAAGGAGTCTAGTAAGTCCATCACTCTAGTAAGGAGGAACCACGGGTCGTCCACTACTCTCCTTGAACGTCTTCGCTGGGACAAGGAGGAGAACATTTAGCACCTTGAGACACTAACGCATTAACAGAAGAGGCCATTCAGCACCTCCATGGTAAAACACAATCGCAGAAGTATTGTGTTGATGCTCCAAGATGACAAACCAATGAAACAGAGACTGTCCAGGCAGACTTCTGCGCATTACTCTTCCTGGCTCTATTGCTAATGGTGGACACGTGTTATGTTAAGATAGTTTACTGACGATGAGGACCAAACTTCCCCTTGCTAACTAAAATGTACGTCTACACTAACCCCACTTGCATTCACTTGGCCCACTTTCTAAACATTTTCTTTCTATATTTTTGACCAAATGTGAAAACGCGAATGGCAGCAAAACATGTGTTTTATTTCACACTATCAGTATTTTGTTTTGGAATTAACGGCTGTTGGTCAATATCCCTCAGTATTAATGTAAACACATTTTATTCTTTAAAAGCGATCCACACTAAAACCTCACTTCCTTCACATTCTCCTCATGTGACCATCACCAAAGAGATTAGTCTTATGAAACGTCTTTACATTGTCTCCCTGTGGCAAGGAGAACATTTCTTTTAGAGATCGGAACATCTACACGCAGTGCCACAAGTACTGTCTCAACAACACATTACTACTGCAGGAAGTCGTCTTCACACCTGTCCTTCAATAATTTTGCAATGAAGGTCGGCACACCATTTACTATGCTGCTTTCTTGCTCATTACTCACTTGCATGAATTCTGTTAGTGAGTCGTGATGGAGGACAACCAGCTCATTTTCAACCTTCTCGTAAATACAAAACTACGAATGGTCATTTTTTCCTTAATAATTTCTTTGCCTTGCAAACAGCTCTGCTTCAAGCACAATGACACCAATAGCAAACACTGTTGACAATGGAGATGGTTCGAACACTGGGGAGACCATGACCTCAAGACGATTAATCTTGTGACCCTGGTAATGACCGAGAGCATGGATTTGTATCCAGCCACGGCAAATGGTGGAATTTGTATTCAATAAAATATCAGGAATGAAAAATCGTATGAAACTGTTGTCAGTTGTCAGATGAAAAACTTATCTGGCACTCTAACGTCCTTCAGGGAATGAAATCTTCCATCCTCAACTGGTTGAACTGACATGTGAGTCCGGAATTGTGGTTGACATTCGATTGCCCGTTGAAATGGCCAAGTCAGCCACTCAGTTCTATCACTCCATTACAAAGCCTCAAAGAAATGAAACCGCATGAATCTAAGCACTGACAACTTACAGCCCACGGACTGAAGTGTTTCAGGAAGGCAGCTCACCAACATTTTGTAAGGAACAATGGGGAAACGAAATTAATTGCTGACCTAGCATTTAACGAATGAATAAAATAAAAGGTGACACTCAGGGAAGAGATTCAAAGGGATATCCCTCACTTGAAACAAGGACATTGATGTATAACCTACATGAGCATGATATTCAGGTGCATGTGAACAGGAGAAAAATAAAGAAGGTTAATCTCGCTTTTCATTTCCATTCTAACTGATTGTCAACAATCCTGTCGTTTGCTTATTTTGTCTCTTTCCCTACCGATTCAACTCTCTCATACTCCTCTTCACAACAGATGCCCCTGTCACCAGCATCAATCACACTATTTCCCAACTGCGTTCAGTTCTGATATATGGTCAAGGGTCTCACAGTGCCAATTGTTTTTCTGTCGACCCGAGACTGACAAATTTGCTTAGATTCTCTTGCACCTTCTCGTGCTTTTTTGTCTCCGATATCTAGCATCATGCTTTGCTGAATTTAAAATGTAATGTTGTTATTATATGGCATGTTGGCATAACAGACGTTTGTTGACCTCACTAAAAGCCACTTGCTGTGAGGTCATTCCGTTAGCTATTTCAGAGCCAAGCATATTACTGTGGGTCGGACATCAGTCTTAAGCGAGGTTAGCTAATAATGCAAGATTTATTTACCAAATGATAGAAGTGAAATAGATTTATTAAAAATAGACAAAATGCTGGCGGCGTTATATGTTATATTCATGCAATTCGATTTTATTTCCAAGTCCTGCCGTTTAATTTTACGTAATGACATCGTGTGTGGTACGATGTGAAACAGAGTCTTTTGTGTACTAACCAGGACCTATGAATTGCATCTCCAGTGACATTATTACTTTGATACAGTGTCCCTATCATCTGTGGGAGGATTTGAAAATGTGTATTTAGTGCAATAGTCTGTCGTTCACAATGACATCTCCAGCGACATTACTACTCTGACAGAGTGCCCCGATTAGCTGTGGGAGGATACGAAACAGTATCTTCAGTAATAACCTGCGCCTCTGACCTACGTCTCCAACAACATTACACTTCTACAGGGTCGTTATCACCTGTGGGAGGATGTGATACAGTGTTTGTAGTGTATTGACCTGGCCTCTGCATTACTTCACTAGCGCCAACATTATCTGACACAGTGTGGCAATTAATTGTGAGAAGACGTGAAATATTGCCTTTAAGGTAATAACCTCGGCCTCTGAAGCACATCTCCAAAGACATTACTGTACTGGCACAGTGTCGCAATCATCTCTGGGAGGATATGAAACGGTGTCTTTCATGTAATACCCTGTATCTCTGAATGACATCTCCAGTGAAATTACTAATTGGGCACAGTGTCCCAATCATCTGTGGGAGGATGTGAAACAATACATTTACTGCAATAACCTGTGCCTCTGAATTACATCTCCAGCGAAATCACGACTCTGACACAGTGTCCCTATGATCTATGGGCGGATGTGAAACATTGT
>NW_025194935.1:1800-4265 GCF_004010195.1 Chiloscyllium plagiosum | reverse complement strand
CGCTGAACCCGTGGATTTATGCAGCGACCCAAACATTATTCAGGGATCAAGTGAAAAATGCATTATTTTTGCCCTGTACGCTATTTATCAGATTCACTAGGAAATGAGGACAAAAACACGAAAACATTGAAATCAACTTTCGCTAATTAAAATTTAAATTTCAAAGCATTTCCATTGTTGAAGTGACTTCTTTACAGTGTGGTGTCAATCAGAACGCGATTTTGTGAATCTTTCTTGCAATGTACAGAGGAGCTTTGTTCCTGAATTAATTTTACGCATGAGGCCCGATGCCATGTGGACAATTAAAACCTGCAGAAAAAGATAGGTTTCAGGCAACAGCAAAACAAATACCTTAGAAATGACATTGTCCTGCTAGCGTTTGCAGAACTGGGATTCAAATGAATTTGCGTAATATTAGCAGAAATAGTATATGAAGCAACAACCGAAGAAAGCACAGGGCGGTGCTGAACGCAGATTATAGGGTCGACAAGGAGTAATGAGTTGGCGATGGTTAGCAGTGTGGGAAATGTGAGCAAGAGTTCTCGGAGTGTGGATTAAAGATTTCAATGGAAATGTGTATCATGTTCTCCACATTCTTGATAAAAATCGAAGAAGTTCCATTAATCGTCTATGTGGAAACAAATGTCGCCAGAGGAGAGTATGGGAATTGATTGAAAGATACCATTTCATTGGCGCATTTCAGATAATTTGACTGGGGTTATTGCTGGTATGGAGGCATTGTCTTGATAGCAAAATCTAAACAGATAGAGACATTCATCTCTGGACTTTACAAAATGTGAGATTATTTCAATGTAAGAGAATGTATTCAAAAGTTATTTCACAGCGTAAATGTTCAGAGTATTTTCCAGTTCATTGGTAAGTCAAAGATAGAGTCTCAGAAGAATGGAGTGATAATTTAAGACTGAGCTGAGGAGGGATTTCTTCTCTCAGATTTGAGCATTTGATTTAATTTGATTTGAGCAATTGTCCCATGTATCTAGGTGCAGTAAAGGCTTTGCTTGCGAACAGTGCGGGCAGATCATTGAAAACAAGGACACTGAGATCATAGATGAGAAAGGAACTTCGGCAGAGGAAGACATGCAGGTTGTACCACACAGGAAATGCGTGTGGCAAGGTAAAGTTGAACAAGATCAACGTGAAGTGAAGTTAGAAAGTTTATTCCTCAGTTTAATAACGGCAGGGAAGGAACTTATCTTGAATATGCCAGTGCATGTATTCAAATTTGAATCAACTCAGCATAGAGAGCTGGGGGAGGGCGGAGTTCATTGAATATTATTTGTGGTGAGATTCATGGATTTCCGATCAGGAGTGAAATCGTGCTTAATGGGGGAAAACAGGCAAGTGGCCATGAGGGATTTTAGTCAATTGAATGTAAAGGCTAGCTCGAAAAACTGAGCAATCTTCCCTCATTCGTATATCTTCAGGTCTTATGATCTTCTAAATTACTAATTTTCTGCGGTTATGAGTTAGAACCTAATCACAGAACATGCCGAAATGGTTCTGGGTGGGTTGCGCTTTGGCGGCTCCATGTGGACTTGTTGTGCCGAAGAGCCCATTTCACACTGTAAGTAATCTAGTCTAATCTAATCTAACATAATTTTGCAAAATATCTCGTTGTTCCAATTTGAGCGTTTGGTCATCATATCGGATCGAATAACAGTTGTGCTCCCATTGGTGTGATATTATCCTGACTTGTGATAGATCTTCTTCAAGAGTGTCCATTGATGTTCCACTCACGTCCAACGTTTCTGTCCACATCCGTCTCGCCTGTATCTTATTCAAGGATGCCTAATGTCAAATGCGATTAATAATAGAACTTGCTTCTCAATCCTTTTTGTCTAGGTTCACTCAATTTCACTTGTCAGTGTCGGTTGGAGATTCGTTCTACTCCCTCATCGTCCATGGTTGAGGATCGTGTCAGACATCTTAAGCTTTGCAAATACTTGTTGTAAGGCGGGCATCAGCCGTACTTGCCCTAAATCAAATGGCAGGCATGAAGTGAAGCGCAAATTGCGCTATGTAATGGGATAGTGTGAACTTGCAGATTCATATGATATTTCTGTGGTTGATTCGCATCATCGTCCATTTCACAGTTTGGTCTAGGAAGGGGAGGGAGGAGTCCGAGACTGTCCAGTCTAGGAAGGGGAGGGAGGAATCCGAGACTGTCCTTTCTGTTTCTATCTCAGGCGACCGAATCAACACGGACATCTACTACAAACCAACAGACTCCCACAGATACCTGGACTACACCTCCTCCCATCCTGAACCCTTTAAAAACGCCATCCCATTCTCCCAATTCCTTCGTCTCCGCCGCATCTGCTCCCAGGAGGACCAGTTCAAAATACGTACAACACAGATGGCCTCCTTCTTCAAGGACCGCAATTTCCCCCCAGACATGGTCGACGGTGCCCTCCACCGCATCTCCTCCACTTCCCGCTCCCCCG
>NW_025194935.1:0-970 GCF_004010195.1 Chiloscyllium plagiosum | reverse complement strand
CTCAGCATATCTCAGGCAATCGGAAGGCTCGAGAAGTGGGACCTGCCATGGTATGAATAGAAAGACAATGCCAGATAAAGTTATTTGAAAACAAAATGACAAATGGTGTACGATTTGGGAAGTGCTCTAGCTATTCATTTGGCAAGGGAATCTAACTTTTATTGAACTGCGACCACCTTTCACAGTTGCACCAGAAAAATCATTTTGCTTGTTTGCATCGGAACTTGACATCGCAACTGCTCAGCCAAAGACCGGAAGAAATTACAGAAAGCTGTGATCACTGTCGAGATCAACACTCAAGCCAACGTTCAATCAATTGACTCTACCTACACTTCGTTTTTGCCGCGGAAAAGCAGCCAATAACTTTAAAGCACCCCCCTCCCCCCCCCCCCAAACTACAGTTATAATTTCTTCCAAACTTTCACAGTCATATAAAGTCAGGGAATCCCACAGCACAAAGACAGGCCCTTTGGCCCAATCTGCCGACCAAAATGTCCATCCACACAAGCCGCATTTCCTAGCATTTGTTGCATGTCCTTCAAGATCTTTCCTTTCCACGCATTTGTACAAATGTGCACTTCCACTGTCAGCTTATTCCATATGCGCAGCGCCCGCTGTGTAAAACAGGTGCCTCAGGTTCCCTTTTATCCTATCCCCTCTAAGCTTAAACTGATACCCTGTCATCCACGATTCCCTCAATTTGAGAAAAGAAAAACTGAAGGTACAAATGCTTAAAGACACACACTGAAAGGTTCAAGGGCATCTTATTCGGGCTGTTGTCAGACTTCTGAATGGACATCAGAAACTTGAAATCTTAAGTTGACGTTGCTTTCTGCACACTATTACAGCTGAAAGTTCATATTTCTCACTGTTTAATCACCTTTGTGTCTTTTTGTGTTAGGATCTGCCATACTGCAGGCAACATTAAACGTCTCAGTGTCCTTTGGGGCATGTGACAAAAATAAATCAA
>NW_025194934.1:0-4264 GCF_004010195.1 Chiloscyllium plagiosum | reverse complement strand
TGTTTACTACAATATACACCCGGACAGCTGTTCTCTACATTATACACCGGGACAGCTGTTCTCTACAACATACACTGGGACAGCTGTTCACTACTATATACACCGGGATAGCGGTTCACGACGATATACGCCGGGATAGCTGTTCACTACGATATACACCGGGACAGCTGTTCTCTACGATTGACACCGGGACGGCTGTTCACTACGATATACACCGGGACAGTTGTTCTCTACAATATACACCGGGACAGCTGTTTACTACAATATACACCGGGACAGCTTTTCTCTACAATCAACACTGGGACAGCTGTTCACTACGATATACACAGGGATAGCGGTTCTCTTAAATATACGGGACTACTATTGTCTACAATATACACCGGGACAGCTGTTCTCTACAATATACAACAGGACAGCTGTTCACTACAAAATACACCGGGACAGCTGTTGGCTACAATATACACCAGGACAGCTGTTCTCTACAATAAACACCAGGACAGCTCTGCTCTACAATATAACCGGGACAGCTGTTCTCTATAGTACACACCGGGACAGCTGTTCACTACAATTTACACCGGGACAACTGTTCTCTACAATATACACCGGGACAACTGTTCACTACAATATAACCGGGACAGCTGTTCTCTACAATTAACACTGGGACAGCTGTTCACTACAATACACACCGGGACAGCTGTTCACTACTATATACACCGGAACAGCTGTTCTCTACAATATACACCGGGACAGCTGTTCACTACGATATACACCAGGACAGCTATTCTCGACAATATACACCAGGACAGCTGTTCACTACAATATACACCGGGACAGCTGTTCTCTACATTATACACCGGGACAGCTGTTCTCTACAACATACACCGGGACAGCTGTTCACGACAATATGCACGGGGACAGATGTTCTCTCCAATAAACACTGGGACAGCTGTTCACTACAATACACACCGGGACAGCTGTTTACTACAATATACACCGGGACAGTTGTTCTCTACAACATGCATGGGGACAACTGTTCACTACTACACCGGGACAGCTGTTCTTTCCAATATCCACCAGACAGCTGTTCACTACAACATACACCGTGACAGCTCTTCTCTACAATATACACCGGGACAGATGTTCACTACAATATGCACCGGGACAGCTGTTCTCTACAATAAACACTGGGACAGATGTTCTCTACAATATACACCGGGAGAGCTGTTCTCTACAACATACACCGGGACAGATGTTCACTACAATATGCACCGGGACAGCAGTTCTCTACAATATACAACAGGACAGCTGTTCTCTACAATAAACATCAGGACAGCTCTTCTCTACAATATAACCACAACAGCTGTTCTCTACAACATACACCGGGACAGCTGTTCTCTACAATATATACCGGGACAGCTGTTCACTTCTATATACACAGGGACAGCTGTTCTCTACAACATACACCGGGACAGATGTTCACTACACGATACACCGGGACAGCCGTTCTCTGCAATATACACCGGGATAGCTGTTCACTACAATATACACCGGGACAGCTGTTCACTACTATATACACCGGGACAGCGGTTCGCTACGATATACGCCGGGATTGCTGTTCACTACGATATACACCACGACAGCTGTTCTCTACGATATACACCGGGACAGCTGTTCAATACAATATATACCGGGACAGTTGTTCTCTACAATACACACCGTGACAGCTGTTCTCTACAATAAACACCGGGACAGCTGTTCACTACGATATAAACCGGGACAGATGATCTCTACAATATACACTGGGACAGCTCTTCTCTACAATATACACCGGGACAGCTGTTCTCTACAATATACACCGGGACAGCTGATCACTACAACATACACCGGGACAGCTGTTGTCTACAATATAACCGGGACAGCTGTTCTCTAAAATACACACTGGGACAGCTGTTCACTACAATATACACCGGGACAACTGTTCTCTACATTATACACCGGGACAGCTGTTCTCTACAATATACGCCGGTACACCTGTTCACTACGATATACACCGGGACAGCTGTTCTCTACAATATACATAGGGACATCTGTTCACTACAATATTCACCGGGACAGCTGTTCACTACAACATACACCGGGACAGCTGTTCACTACGATATACACCAGGTAAGCTCTTCTCTAAAATATACACCAGGACAGCTGTTCACTACAATATACACCGGGACAGCTGTTCTCTACATTATACACCGGGACAGCTGTTCTCTACAACATACACCGGGACAACTGTTCACTACAATATGCACCGGGACAATTGTTCTCTACAATTAACACTGGGACAGCTGTTCACTACAATACACACCGGGACAGCTGTTCACTACTATATACACCGGGGCAGCTGTTCTCTACAATATACACCGGGCCAGATGTTCACTACAATATACACTGGAACAGCCGTTCTCTGCAATTTACACCGGGACTGCTGTTCACTACTATATACACCAGGACAGCGGTTCGCTACGATCTACGCCGGGCTAGGTGTTCACGACGATATACACCGGGACAGCTGTTCTCGACGATATACACTGGGACAGCTGTTCACTACGATATACACCGGGACAGTTGTTCTCTACAATACACACCGTGACAGCTGTTCTCTACAATAAACTCCGGGACAGCTGTTCATTACGATATACACCGGGACAGATGTTCTCTACAATATACACCGGGACAGCTGTTCTCTACAATATACACCGGGACAGCTGATCACTACAACATACACCGGGACAGCTGTTGTCTACAATATACACCAGGACAGCTGTTCTCTACAATAAACACCAGTACAGCTCTTCTCTACAATATAATCAGGACAGCTGTTCTCTACATCATTCCCACGACAGCTGTTCTCTACAATATACACTGGGACAGCTGTTCTCTCCAACATACACGGGGACAACTGTTCAGTACTACACCGGGACAGCTGTTCTTTACAATATACATCAGGACAGCTGTTCACTACAACATACACCGTGACAGCTCTTCTCTACAATATACACTGGGTCAGCTGTTCTCTACAATATCCACCGGGACAGCTGTTCTCTACAACATACACCGGGACAGATGTTCACTACATTATGCACCGGGACAGCTGTTCTCTACAATAAACACTGGGACAGCTGTTCACTACAATACACACCAGGACAACTGTTCACTACAATATACACCGGGACAGCTTTTTACTACTATATACACCGGGTCTGCTGTTCTCTCCAATATACACCAGGAGAGCTGTTCACTACAATATACACCTGGACAGCTGTTCACTACAATATAAACCGGGACAGCTGTTCTCTGCAATATACACCGGGATAGCTGTTCACTACTATATACTCCGGGACAGCTGTTCACTACTATATACACCGGGACAGTGGTTCACTACGATATACGCCGGGATAGCTGTTCACTACGATATACACCGGAACAGCTGTTCACTACGATATACACCGGGACGGCTGTTAATAACGATATACACCGGGACAGTTGTTCTCTACAATAAACACCGGGACAGCTGTTTAATACAATATACACCGGGACAGCTTTTCTCTACAATCAACACCGGGACAGCTGTTCACTACGATATACA
Organism: Chiloscyllium plagiosum; assembly: GCF_004010195.1. NCBI lineage: Eukaryota > Metazoa > Chordata > Chondrichthyes > Orectolobiformes > Hemiscylliidae > Chiloscyllium > Chiloscyllium plagiosum. The sequence continues at coordinate 624 of NW_025194934.1, read as the reverse complement.
CCGGGACAGATGTTCTCTACAATGTACGGGACTACTCTTCTCTACAATGTACACCGGGACAGCTGTTCACTACAATATACACCGGGACAGCTGTTCACTGCAAAATACACCGGACAGCTGTTGTCTACAATATACAACAGGACAGCTGTTCTCTACAATAAACGCCAGGACAGCTCTTCTCTACAATATAACCGGGACAGCTGTTCTCTACAATACACACCGGGACAGCTGTTCACTACAATATACACCGGGACAGCTGTTCTCTACAATATACACTGGGACAGCTGTTCACTACAATATACACCGTAACAGCTGTTCTCTACAATATACACCGGGACAGCTGTTCTCTCCAATATACACCGGGACAGCTGTTCACAAGTATATACACCGGGACAGCTGTTCACTACGATATACACCGGGACAGATGTTCTCTACAACAAACACAGGGACAGTTGTTCACTATAATACACACCGGGACAGATGTTCACTACAATATACACCGGGACAGCTGTTCACTACTATATACACCAGGACAGCTGTTCTCTACAATATACACCAGGACAGGGGTTCACTACGATATACGCCGGGAAAGCTGTTCACTACGATATACACCGGGACAGCTGT
>NW_025194933.1:0-4264 GCF_004010195.1 Chiloscyllium plagiosum | reverse complement strand
AACAATATGATCATAAGATTTAACATCTGCAAGTGTAACCTCGATTATCCGGCATTCTATTGACCAATTTTTCGGATTATCTGAAGAAGATCACAAGGTCCCGATGCTTAGCTATATATGTTATCTGGCACTCGGATATGCGGCATTTTATTAGCCAAACAAAATACTCTTCACCCGTGTCCTTTAGACAATCACATTTCCTCTGTAATGCTAGTCCAAGAGTATGTCACATATAAAAATCAAAATATGCACTTTGTTTGGTTCCAAAATGCAATTACGATTAGGCATGCGGTTATTGCATGCGACTCACCTGATTTTATTGAACCAATGACAGAACGGATTCTCTTCTCACATTATCAAATAAAATAAGAGATCCTGTGCAGGGAATATCAGGAATTAGTGAAAAGTATCAAGATCAGAACCTCTAATGAAAGAATCGCTGGATGTTTACCCGAGAAATTTGTAAATTTGCACAGAAAAAATAATAAATTGGAAGTAAACGTGTCACTTAAGATCTGGTGCAAGAAAGAGGGTGCATATTTGTTGGGCTGTTGGAATCAGTATTGAGACAGAAAGGAATTGGACGCTTGGGATGGGCTGAAACAATTGTTGGCCTGAATTCAAGCATAGACTGAAACAGCGTGGACACAAGGACTGGAAACTATTTGACGGTAGGAGGGCTCACGAAAGGTTTTTTAATGATTCCAGAACAATTAAAAGGAGTGACAATGTTAGGCAGATCTGTAATCTAATTTGAACCACAGCAGAACAGTGACAACTATGAGAAGGGAGGCAGTTATCACATGATTGATGCTGCTGCACTTAAATGCAAACAACACACAAAACAGGGAAACTGAGCCTCTAGCTCAGATTGAATTTAGTGGGTGTAATTCTGTGGTCGTCGCAGAGACGTCGCTGCAGGATCATCTGGGGTGAGAAGTACGTATATGGGGTATATGTCCTCTTCAAAGGACATGCAGAGGGTCAGAATAGAACACCTTTTCTGTAAGGGACAAAATCAAATCAATGGCAAAAAAGTGCTACATGTTCAGGAGGCGAAGAATCTATGTGGGTGGATCTGTGGAACGACAAATACAAAAACAGTGCACAAGGGAGTTGGATCATGCGTCCAAGCAGTAGTCAGGAAGTGAAGCACAAGACAAAACGGGAGATAGAAAACCATGTAAGAAGGGCACTATTACAGGGATCACGATAGACATTAACTTGCAGACGGTCTGAGAAAAATCAGGTTGTGAACGATTCCCAAGATAAGGTATTTAGGGAATGTCTCCAAGTATTTTTAGGCCAGCTTGTGGTACAACACATGATGCAGTAGGCATTTCTGAATATAGTGATGGGCAATGTTGTGTGCCTGATCAGGGAGCTGAAGTTGAAACAAAATCTTGGGAGCAGTAACCTAAATATTATCGATGTACTCTAAAGTCGGGAGGGAGAAGTTCGAATAAGGTCGAGTAGTATTGTTGGCTAAAAGTAGTGAATAAGAATTTGTCCAGGTCGATTGGAGGGAAAGACGAACAGGGAAGTCGGGGAATAGCAAAGGCTGAAATGTGTGGGGTAATTTGAGATGCATATCAGATTTTGTTCCCAATGAATAAGACTTATACTGAGGAGAAAGAGACGGAAAATGGGAAAATAGCCAATACAATGCGCCTGTAAAAGGCAGGAGGAAGACAGAAGACGAGAAATTATGCACTGGTTAGGCTAATGTCGGTTGATGGTTAATTTTTATATCCATTATTGAAGGCGAGATTGCAGAGTGCATAGTTTTTGAATCAAAACAGGGCAAGTTTAGCACGGCTTCGTCAAGCAGAGGGCATAACTCATAATTCTCTTAGAATTCGTTGAGGCAGTAGCAAACAAGGTAGACAAAAGGGAGGAGGTGGAAATTTTCTTTGGATTTCCAGAGGGCGTTTGATAAGGTGACACACAGAAGGATGCTGAATAAGATAAGAACCCAAGTGGGAAGGTGTTCACATGCATAGAAGAATGTCTGCCAAGCAGTAGGCCGAGATGATGGATACAGAGAAACATCTGAGAATGACAGCCACTGACTAGCAGATTTCTGCAGGGGTCAGAGTTGGGACCATAACTGTTCACGTTCTACATTACCATTGTTGAAGAAGGAACTGAGGGCTTCATTGCTCAGCTTGAAGATGAGGAAATGATCGCTGCAGGGACAAGTAGTTTGTGGAGACAATGAGTTGGCAGAAAGTCAAATTCCTGATATTACCAAGAGAATATAAAAAATGAATTAAGAACATATAAAGGGCATTTTATTAATCATGGTTTTTATTATAACAGCATGATGGTTATTGCGAGCTGTGAAGATCCTTGGCTAGGCGACTGTGTGCAGTTGGGGAACTGTGTGCAGTTCTGGCCACTGTACTGTAGGAAAGATGCAAATGCACTGGAATGGTGGCAGTGGACGTTTACCAAGATTCTCTTGGGATAAGACCAGAAGGGAAAGTAGCAGAAGAAGGCCATTCAACTGATCGAGTTCTCTCCACCATGCACGAGGATCCTTCCATTTCCCCCTTGACGCAGTTACTGAATGAACCTCATTAAACTTACCATTGAATGTACATCATTGCCCAACTAAAACAGTTCTCTGCGGTGAAGAAATGCGCAGACTCACATATGGTAAAGTTGCCGTAACTCAGCTGGAACATACGGCAGTTCTCTCATTAGAGAAATATGACTGTCAGTGGATTAAACTGACAGTCACAGGGTTAGGGCTTGGGAAACGTTTAATGTGGAAAATCCTTTACGGGAATCTTAGCCATTATAGAATTGTCGTCATTCTGTTGACATCGCTGTTCATTACAAATCATCCATTCAGCCAATTGAGCTAACAGGACCACCAAATTGTCCACTGTCCTCTGCTTAATAAACGAAAAACCCTCTTCTTTGTCTTAAACGTACAATTCTTTATTGTGAAATTCTGTCATCTCGTTCCAGACTCTCCCACAAGAAGAAATACGGATAGACTTGAATATTTCAGTAAGGTCAGAGGCAAGCAGCTTGCTTGATATCATTTGGGAGCTGAAAAGCAATACATTCATGGCCAATTTTGTCACCCGCTGTTTGTCATGTGAAGCTTCTTTTTATCAAGAGAACATTTCAATTTATCAGCTCCTTCATGGAAGCAAAACTCCAATATACAGGAAAGTGGCAGCAAGTCTGGTCTCCTGACGAAGTCCTGAAGTCAAGCAATGATGTCAGACCAAATCAAAAAAGTTTTCGAAAATCATCTTTGACAATCCACCGCCCAGATTGAAGTTCAATTATGTTGATCTGAAATCCTGAAAGGAAGGTCATCCTTTCCCAGGGCATATGACACAGCGGTGTATAGCACAGGAGTTGGTCATTCATCGTTTGTAACTCAGCTGAAACATACGGCAGTTATCTCATTAGAGAAATATGACTGTCAGTGGATTAAACTGACAGTCACAGGGTTAGGGCTTGGGAAATGTTTAATGTGGATAATCCTTTATGGGAATCTTAGCCATTATAGAATTGTCGTCATTCTGTTGACATCGCTGTTCATTACAAATCATCCATTCAGCCAATTGAGCTAACAGGACCACCAAATTGTTCACTGTCCTCTGCGTAATAAACGAAAAAACCCTCTTCTTTGTCTTAAACGTACAATTCCTTATTGTGAAATTCTGTCATCTCGTTCCAGACTCTCCAACAAGAAGAAACACGGATAGACTTGAATGTTTCAGTAAGGTCAGAGGCAAGCAGTTTGCTTGACATCATTTGGGAGCTGAAAAGCAATGCATTCATGGCCAATTTTGTCACCCTCTGTTTGTCATGTGAAGCTTCTTTTTATCAAGAGAACATTTCAATTTATCAGCTCCTTCATAAAAGCAAAACTCCAATATACAGGAAAGCGGCAGCAAGTCTGGTCTCCTGACGAAGTCCTGAAGTCAAGCAATGATGTCAGACCAAATCAAAAAAGTTTTCGAAAATCATCTTTGACAATCCACCGCCCAGATTGAAGTTCAATTATGTTGATCTGAAATCCTGAAAGGAAGGTCATCCTTTCCCAGGGCATATGACACAGCGGTGTATAGCACAGGAGTTGGTCATTCATCGTTTGCCTGATGACTGTCTTACTGAACAATTCACCTCTTTCCGCTCCCAGAAACCCTGCATACGTTTCCTATTCAGACGATCATCCATCCTTGCACGAGAACAAGAAAACGAAGTCGAATTGGATTTATTTTTGCCACTGATA
>NW_025194932.1:0-4264 GCF_004010195.1 Chiloscyllium plagiosum | reverse complement strand
GGGCCATACTGGACCTGGTGTTGGAGAATGAGCACAGCCAGGTGGTTGAAATCTCAGTCAGGGATTACTTTGGGAACAGTGATCACAATTCCGTAAGCTTTTAGAATGCTAATGGACAAAGACGAGAGTGGTCCAAAAGGAAGAGTTCTAAACTAGGGGAAGGCCAACTATAGCAAAATTCGGCAAAAGCTGGAGAATGTGGATTGGGAGCAGCTGTTTGAGAGTAAATCCAAATTTGATATGTGGGAGGCTATTAAAGAGAGGTTGATTAGAATGCAGGACAGACATGTCCCTGTGAAAATGAGGGATTGAAATGGCAAGATTAGGGTACCCTGGATGGCAGGTGAAATTGTGAGACTAGCTAAGAGGAAAAAGGATGCATACATAAGGTCTAGGTGGCTGACAACAGGCAAAGCTGTGGAAGAATATTGGGAAACTAGGACTGATCTGAAATGAGGAATTAAAAGGGCTTAAAGGGGTCCCAAAACATCATTAGCAAAATGGGTTAAAGAAAATCCGAAAGCCTTTTATTCATATATAAGGAGCAAGGGGGTGACTAGAGAAAGGGTTGGCCCACTCAAGGACAGAGGAAAGTTATGTATGGAGTCAGGGAAAATGGGAGAGATTCTTAATGAGTGGTTTGTTTTGGTACTCACCAAGGAGAGGGAAAAAATGAATGTTGAAGTTGGGGATAGATGTTTGATTACTCTTGGTCAAGTTGGTTCAAGGAGGGAGAAAGTGTTGAGTATTCTAAAAGGCATTAATGTAGACAAGTCCCCAGGTCATGATGGAATCTATCCCCGGGAACCGTGGGAAGCAAGAGAAGAGACAGCTGGGGCCTGAAGAGATATCTTAGTAGCAATCTTGAACATGGGTGAGGTCCCAGAGGACTGGAGAATAACTAATGTTGTCCCCTTGTATAAGAAGAGTAGCAAGGATAATCCAGGTAATTATCAAGCGGTGAGCCTGACGTCAGTGGAAGGGAAGCTGCTGGAGCAGATACTGATTTGGAAGAAAATGGATGTATCAGTGATAGGCAGCATGAATTTGTGCAGGGAATGTCATGTCTTCCCAACTTCATAGAATTCTTTGAAGAAGTGACACAGTTGATAGATTAGGGAAGAGCTGTAGATGTCATACACATGGACTTCAGTGAGGTGTTTGATAACATTCCCATGTAGTCTGATGGAAAAATTAAAGTCACATGGGGTCCAGGGTGTACTAGCTAGATGGATAGAGAACAGGCTGGGCAACAGGAGACAGAGGTTAGTAGTGGAAGGGAGTTTCTCAAAATGGAGAACAGGAATCCGTGCTGAGACCACTCTTGTTTATGATAGATATAATGATCTGGAAGAAAGTATAGGTGGTCTGATTAACAAGTTTGCAGTTGACACTAAGATTGGTGGAGTAGCAGGGGACTATCAGAGAATGCAGCAGAATATAGATAGATTGGAAAGTTGGACAGAGAAACAGACAGATGGAGTTCAATCTGGGCAAATGTGATCTGATGAATTTTGGAAGATCCAATTCTGGATAAACTATGTGGTGAATGGAAAGCCCTGGGGAAAATTGATGCACAGAGAGATTTGGATGTTCGGGTCCATTGTACACTGAAGGTGGTAATGCAGGTTGTTAGAGTGGTCAAGAAGGCAAATGGCATGCTTTCCTTCATCGGTTGGGGTACAAGAGTAGGCAGGTCATGTTAGAATTGTATCGGAATTTGGCTTAGCCACATTTGGAATGCTGCATACAGTTCTGGTCGCCACATTACCAGAAGGATGTGGATAATTTGGACAGGGTGCAGAGGAGGTTAACCAGGATTGTCTTATATGGAGGGTGTGAGCTATGAAGAGAGGTTGAGTAGATTAGCATTATTTTCCATAGAAAGTTGAAGATTAAGGGAGGACCTTCTAGAGGTCTACAAAATCATGAGAGCTATAAACAGGGTGGATAGCAAGAAGATTGTTCCCAGAGTGAGGGGCTCAATTACGAGGCACCATGGGTTCAAGGTGAGAGGAGAAATGTTTAAGGGAGATATGCATGGAAAGTTCTTTACGCAGAGAGGGGTTGGTACCTGGAACACGTTGCCAGCGGAAGTGGTAGAGGCGGGCATGATAGCATCATTAAAGATGTATCGAGATAGATGCATGAATGGGCAGGGAGCAGAGGGATACAGATCCTTGGAAAATTGATGATAGATCTAGATAGAAGCTATGGATCAGTACAGGCTTGGAGGGCCGAAGAGCCTGTTCCTGTTTTGTAATTTTCTTTGTCCCTTATTCTTTGACCTGAGAAAGCTCAAAGGAACAGAGTGATCTTGGGGTACTTGTCTACTGATCCCTGAATGTGGCAAGACAGGTTAACAGATCAGTTATGAAGGCACAGGGGATACTTGCCTTGGTCATTTCAGGTATTGGCTATAAAAGCAGGAGGATATGCTGCAGTTAAGCAGAACATTGGTTAGGCCACAGCTGGAGTACTGTGTGCAGTTCAGGTCACCACACCATAGGAAAGATGTGATTGCACTGGATTGGGTCCAGAGGGGAATCACCAGGATGTTGTGTGGGATGGAACCTTTCAGTGATGAAGAGAAATTGGATCAGCTCGGGTTGTTTTCTTCAGAGCAGAGAAGGTGGAGGGGGGGACCTGATACAGGTGTATAAGGTAATGAGGGGAATGGACAGGGAGGAGAGAAAGCAGCTGTTCTCCTTCATGGGAGGGTCAATAACAAGTTGGTTTACATTCAATCTGAAAGATAGGAAGTTTCAAGATGTTTTGAGGAAAATGTTTTTTACCCAGAGTGTGGTCGGGGTCTGGAACGCACAGCATGGGAAGGTAGTTGAGGTGGAAAACCTCACAAGCTTTAAAAGGTACTTGGGTGAGGATAGGAAGTTTCAAGATGTTTTGAGGAAAATGTTTTTTACCCAGAGTGTGGTGGGGGTCTGGAACGCACAGCGTGGGAAGGTAGTTGACGTGGGAAACTTCACAAACTTTAAAAAGTACTTGGGTGAGCAGTTGAAATGTCATAACATTCTACCTATGGGCCTCATGTTGGAAAGTGGAATTGGTGTAGGTTTAGTGTAGTTTGGCTGGTACACAGTTAATAGGCTGAAGGGCCTGTTCTGTACTGTGTGATTTTATGATTGTATTGTGTGCAGTTTTGGTCTCCTTATCTGAGGAAGGATATTCTGGCTGTGGAGGGAGGACAGCGAAGGTTTACCAGACTGATTTCTGGGATGACAGCACTTATGTCTGATACGAAACTGGATCAGTTAGGACTATATTCACTGGAGTTTAGAAGATTTAGATGAATCACATTGGAACCTTTAAAATCCTAACAGGAAAAGACTGGAAAAACACAGGAAGTATGTTCCTGATCACTGGAGAATCCAGAACCAGGAATTACAGTTTAAAGAAAAGGGAAAGGTTATTTCAGATGGAGATGAGGAGACATTTCTTTAGCCAGAGAGTGGGAAGCTCGTGGAATATTCTATCACAGAATGCGGTTGAGACCAAAACATTAAAAGTTTTCACGAAGGAGATAGGTCTAAAGGGACTTAGGACTAAAGAGATTAAGGTTATGGGGAAAAAGTGGGAACAGGGGACTAAGTTGAATGATCAGCCATAGTCATATTGAATGGCAGAGCCCACTCGAAGGGCTGAATGGCCTCCTCCTGCTCCTAGTTCCTTTGTTTCTATGTTTGAGTGACTGTCCATAAACATGGAAACATATGGCATTATAGAGTCAGAGAGTCATCGAGTCCTACAGCACAGAGACAAGCGTTTTGGTCCACACTGGTCCGTGCTAACCAAAATGTCCATCCATGCTAACCCCATTTCCCTGCACTTGGCCCATATCCTTCAGAGCTTTTCCTATCCATGTATTTGTCCAAATGCCATTTTAAAAGTTGTTAATATACCTGCCTTAATCACTTCCACTGACAGCTCATTCCATATGCATGCCACCCTCTGTATAAACAAGTTATCCCTCAGGTTCCATTTTATTCTTTCCCCTCTAACCTAAAACTGATGCTCTCTCATCCTCAATTCCCCAACCCTGGGAAAGAGACTGAGTGCATTTACCCGATCCATGTCTCTCAAGGTCTTATACACTTCTAAAAAAAACCCTCAGTCTCCTACACTCTCAGAAAAAAGTCCTAGTTTGTCCAACTCTCACAAAAACTCAGATTGTCGAGTCCTGGCAACATGCTTGTACATTTCCTCTGAACTTGTTCCAGTTTAATAATGTCCATCCTATAACAAG
>NW_025194931.1:3630-4264 GCF_004010195.1 Chiloscyllium plagiosum | reverse complement strand
TGCTGGGCCCACTCATCACTATCACTGCGGTGAATCCATGTTGCTGAGCCTACTTATCACCATCAGTGCGGTGAGTCCATGTTGTTTGGCCCAGTCATCACGGTCACTGCAGTGAGTCCATGTTGCAGGGCCCACTCATCACCATTACTGCGGTGACTCCATGTTGCTGGGCCCACTCATCACTATCACTGAGGTGAGTCCATGTTGCTGGGCTCACTCATCACTATCACTGCGGAGAGCTCATGTTGCTGGGCCCACTCATCACCATTACTGCGGTGAGTACATGTTGCTGGGCCCACTCATCACTATCTCTGAGGTGAGTCCATGTTGCTGGGCCCACTCATCACCATTACTGCGGTGAGTACATGTTGCTGGGCCCAATCATCACTATCACTGTGGTGAGTCCATGTTGCTGGGCCCACTCATCACTATCACCATGGTGAGTACACGTTACTGGGCCCAATCATCACTCTCACTGCGGTGAATCCATGTTGCTGGGCCCACTCATCACTGTCACTGCAGTGAGTCCAGGTTGCTGGGCCCACTCATCACTATCACCGTGGTGAGTCCATGTTGCTGGTCCCACTCATCACTATCACTGCGGAGAGCTCATGTTGCTGGGCCCACTCATCAC
>NW_025194931.1:0-3390 GCF_004010195.1 Chiloscyllium plagiosum | reverse complement strand
CATGTTGCTGGGCCCAATCATCACTATCACTGTGGTGAGTCCATGTTGCTGGGCCAACTCATCACCATTGCTGCGGTGACTCCATGTTGCTGGGCCCACTCATCACTATCACTGAGGTGAGTCCATGTTGCTGGGCCCACTCATCACTATCACTGCGGAGAGCTCATGTTGCTGGGCCCACTCATCACCATTACTGCGGTGACTCCATGTTGCTGGTCCCACTCATCACTATCTCTGAGTTGAGTACATGTTGCTGGGCCCACTCATCACCGTCACTGCGGTGAGTCCACATTGCTGGGCCCAGTCATCATGGTCACTGCAGTGAGTCCATGTTGCCGGTCCCACTCATCACCATTACTGCGGTGACTCCATGTTGCTGGGCCCAATCAAAACCATCGCTGTGGTCAGTCCATGTTGCTGGTCCCAATTATCACTATCACTGCGGTGAGTCCATGTTGCTGGGACCACTCATCACTATCACTGTGGTGAGTCCATGTTGCTGGGCCAACTCATCACCATCACTGCGGTGAGTCCATGTTGCTGGGCCCAATCATCACTATCACCACGGTGAGTACACGTTACTGGGCCCAATCATCACTCTCACTGCGGTGAGTCCATGTTGCTGGGGCCACTCATCACTATCACTGCAGTGAGTCCATGCTGCTGGTCCCACTCACCACTGTCACTGTAGTGACTTCATGTTGCTGGGCCCACTCATCACTGTCACTGTGGTGAGACAACATTGCTTGGCCCACTCATCACTATCACTGCGTTGAATCCATGCTGCTGGTCCCACCCATCACTATCACTGCGGTGAGTCCATGTCGCAGGGCCCACTCATCACTATCACTGCGGTGAGGCCATGTTGTTGGGCCCACTCATCACTATCACTGCGGGGAGTCCACGTTGCTGGGCCCACACATTACCATCACTGCGGTGAGTCTATTTTGCTGGGCCCACTCATCACCATCACTGTGGTGAATACATGTTGCTGCGCCCAATCATCACTATCGCTGCGGTGAGTCCACATTGCTGGGCCCACTCATCACTATCACTGTGGTGAGTCCATGTTGCTGGGCCAACTCATCACCATCAAAGCGGTGAGTCCATGTTGCTGGGCCCAATCATCAGCATCACTGCGGTGAGTCCACGTTGCTGGGCCCACTCATCACTGTCACTGTGGTGAGTCCACGTTGCTTGGCCCACTCATCAGCATCACTGCGGTGAGACCACGTTGCTGGGCCCACTCATCTCCATCACTGCCGTAAGTCCATGTTGCTGGGCCCACTTATCACTGTCACTGCAGTGAGTCCATGTTGCTGGGCCCACTCATCACTATCACCGCGGTGAGTACACGTTACTGGGCCCAATCATCACTATCACTGCGGTGAGTACACGTTGCTGGGCCCACTCATCAGTATCACTGCGGTGAGCGCACATTGCTGGGCCCACTCATCACTATCACCGCGGTGAGTACACGTTACTGGGCCCAATCATCACTATCACTGCGGTGAGTACACGTTGCTGGGCCCACTCATCAGTATCACTGCGTTGAGCGCACATTGCTGGGCCCACTCATCACCCTCACTGCGGTGAGTCCGCATTGCTTGGCCCACTCATTACCATCACTGCAGTGAGTCCATGTTGCTGGGTCCACTTATCACTATCCCTGCGGTGAGTCCACGTTGCTGGGCCCACACATCACTATCACTGCGGTGAATCCATGTTGTTGGGCCCACACATCACCGTCCCTGCGGTGAGTCCATGTTGCTAGGTCCACTCATCACTACCCCTGCAGTGAGTCCATGTTGCTGGGCCCTCTCCACACCGTTACTGCGGTGAGTCCATGTTGGTGATCCCACTCATCACCATCACTGCGGTGAGTCTATGTTGCTGGGCCCAGTCATTAGTATCACTGCGGTGAGTCCACGTAGATTGGCCCACTCATCACCATCACTGCGGAGAGTCCATGTTGCTGGGCCCACTCATCGCCATCACTGCGGTGACTCCATCTTGCTGGGCCCACTCACTATCACTGCTGTGAGTCCATATTGCTGTGCCCACTCATCACCATCACTGCCGTGAGTCCATGTTGCTGGGCCCTCTCACCACTATCACTGCGGTGAGTCCACGTTGCTGGGCCCACTCATCATTATCACTGCATTGACTCCATGTTGCTGGGCCCACTCATCACTATCACAGCGGTGAGTCCATGTTGCTCGGCCCACTCATCACTATCACTGCGGTGAGTCCATGTTGCTGGGCCCACCCATCAGCATCACTGCGGTGAGTCCACGTTGCTGTTCCCACTCTTCGCTATCACTGCGGTGAGGCCATGTTTCTGGGCCCACTCATCGCCATCACTGCGGTGAGTCCATGTTGCTGGGCCCACTCATCTCTTTCACTGCAGTGAGTCCACGTTGCTTGGCCCACTCATCACCATCACTGCGGTGAGTCCACGTTGCTGGCCCAACTCATCACCATCACTGCCGTGAGTCCATGTTGCTGGGCCCACTCATCATTATCACTACGGTGCCTCCATGTTGCTGGGCCCGCTCATCACTATCACTGCGGTGAGTCCATGTTGCTGGGCCCACTCATCACTATCACTGCGGTGAGTCCATGTTGCTGGGCCCACTCATCACTATTACTGTGGTGAGTCCATATTGCTGGGCCCACTCATCACTATCACTGCGGTGAGTCCATGTTGCTGGGCCCACTCATCACTATCACTGCGGTGAGTCCATATTGCTGGGCCCATTCATCACTATCACTGCGGTGAGTCCATATTGCTGGGCCCACTCATCACTATCACTGCAGTGAGTCCACGTTGCTGGGCCCACTCTTCATTATCACTGCGGTAAGTCCATGTTTCTGGGCCCACTCATCACCATCACTGCGGTGAGTCCACCTTGCTGGGCCCACTCATCACCATCACTGCAGTGAGTCCACGTTGCTAGGCTCACTCATTACTATCACTGCTGTCACGGGGACTGAGCTCTTCACCAAGAGGTAAATAAAATAAAATACAACAGAAAAATGCATATGTGAGAAGAGAAAGAGCGAAAAATGTTGAAATAAAAAGAAAAGTGGAGTTTGTGGGTGAGCTCAGAAGCCATATTGTGCTGCCATGTGCAACAACAAATGATGTGCCAGGAAAAGGGGATATACATCTTATAGAGAACTCACAGCAGCTTGGTACCCGTACAATAAGTGTCACAAAGAAAGCAGGGAAGTCAAGGAGTGCTGACACGCAACATAGAAGAAGGCTGTAAGGCTATTCAGCCCATCATGTCTGCAGTGGCACTGTGTGTGTGTGCCATGCTCTGGATCCCATTCTTTCTTTCTTTTCTTGTCATGTGCATTGTTCCTTTGTGGATGATAATTTCA
>NW_025194930.1:2286-4263 GCF_004010195.1 Chiloscyllium plagiosum | reverse complement strand
GTTGTCTTATATTCCGTTGACAGCAGGGTAGCACATTGATTGAACTTCTCGCTCAGGTAGCTGGGTTGTAATTCATGTGAGTGAAATAACCCCACAGAGGCCGGTATCCCCCCCTCCAAGTCATGCTTAATTTTCACCTGCATCGTATCTTGACCCAGCTGCCCCGGATCCAGCTCACAGGGTGAGCAGAATCCCTGACACTCCAGTTTCTTTTTTTTTTCCACACTACCACCTAAGTGCAGTAGTGCTTATTTTTTCCCCAGCACCCATGGTGTGTGTGTGGGCAGGTGTGAGACAGTGAAAGACACAAAGTGCACGAATCTTTATTCAAATTCCACCACCAGGGAGAAAGGAAACACCCGAGCGGCCAGTGCTAAGCAGTGCCCTTCACATCAAAGGGCAATGCTGTGTGATCAAACAGTGAAGGGGAGGGCAGGGATTAAATCAAAATAAAGTTGGGACACTCCCCTTTTTTTTTCTTGTTTTTCTTTTTTTGTGACACAAAGTGCACGACGCTCCCGTTTTTTTTTTCATAATTCAAATAACTTTAATATCAATCCTTTTCTACTTAGAATTATATTTTTGACATTTTTCAACTTGTAGAAAAAAAGGAATAATTTCATCCATGAACTTGCTTGTGACATAAAAATCCTGTTTGCCTTAACAAAACAATTAAATTGATGAGTTACATCAAGAAAATCCACTTCAAAAGATAATGGACATTTAAGCATACAACATATGTGCTCTCAGGCTATTTAGGTGAACACTCCCGTTTCTATCTGTCAGCCAGGGCTCCCTGATTGGACCAGGTTAACAGCCCCAAACAGGGAACTCCTGTTCTATGAGGTCCACCTGGCTGACCTCATTCCAATCACTACAGTGAATCCCAGTCTATTACATCCAACGTGCGAGTCGTCATCGTTCTTACTTTATTGGGAACGTCTGTGTCACTCTCCTCTGTGAGGAATGAGCCTGGTTTTAGCCACTGAGAAAAGACTCCGGAAGTTTCTGCCTGAAACATTCTAGTTTGCCTTTCCCCTAACGATCACCGTGGTTGCAAAGACAAAGTGTTTTGGGGTAAATGGGCACGATTAGAGGTTAGAGTTAAAGTTCTTTTAGACAGCCTTTTTTTTAACAATTATGGACGCCGTGGGCAATTTAGCACGGCCAATCCACCCTAACCTGCATATCCCTGGACATTACGGGCAACACGGCCAATCCACCCTAACCTGCATATCCCTGGACATTACGGGCAATTTAGCACGGCCAATCCAGCCTAACCTACATATCCCTGGACATTATGGGCAATTTAGCACGGCTAAAACACCGAGCCTGCATAGTCTTGGGACAGTGGGAAGCAACCACACAGACACGCAGAGAACGTGCAAACTCCACACAGTCACCCGAGGCTGGAATTGAAACCGGATCCCTGGCGCTGTGAGGCAGCAGTGCTGACCATTTGAGCCACTGTACCACTTGCTGGGGCTGGAGACATTTCTCTGCCACCTTTTAGAATTAGAATCGTGAATTAGAGGAAGGTTTTACTGTCACATGTTACTCAAGTACAAGGATACGTGAGTACAACAGAGTATGCAAAGTCGTCATTTCCGAAGTCATCTTACGTGCAAAAGATACCTAGGTACAAAATCTTAGATATAAATCAGAAAAATAAAGTAATAAAGGTAAAAGTTCAGCACTGGGGTCTTTCTAAAACAGGAGGTCCACGCTGGGGTTTACCTCAAGGCCGGGAGTCTGCACTGGGTGTCACCTCAAGCAATGAATCTGTACTGGGTGTCACCTCAAGGCAGTGAATCTGTACTGGGTGTCACCTCAAGGCTGTGAATCTGCACTGGGTGTCACCTCAAGGCAATGAATCTGTACTGGGTGTCACCTCAAGGCCGTGAATCTGCACTGGGTGTCACCTCAAGGCCGTGAATCTGTACTGGGTGTCACCTCAAGGCCCTGAATCTGTACTGG
>NW_025194930.1:0-1764 GCF_004010195.1 Chiloscyllium plagiosum | reverse complement strand
ACTGGGTGTCCACTCAAGGCCGTGAATCTGCACTGGGTGTCACCTCAAGGCCGTGAATCTGTACTGGGTGTCACCTCAAGGCAATGAATCTGTACTGGGTGTCACCTCAAGGCTGTGAATCTGCACTGGGTGTCCACTCAAGGCCGTGAATCTGCACTGGGTGTCACCTCAAGGCCGTGAATCTGTACTAGGTGTCACCTCAAGGCCGTGAATCTGTACTGGGTGTCACCTCAAGGCTGTGAATCTGCACTGGGTGTCACCTCAAGGCCGTGAATCTGTTCTGGGTGTCACCTCAAGGCCCTGAATCTGCACTGGGTGTCACCTCAAGACTGGGAGTCTGCACTGGGTGTCACCTCAAGGCCGTGAATCTGCACTGGGTGTCCACTCAAGGCCGTGAATCTGCACTGGGTGTCATCTCAAGGCAATGAATCGGTACTGGGTGTCACCTCAAGGCCGTGAATCTGTACTGGGTGTCACCTCAAGGCCGTGAATCTGCACTGGGTGTCACCTCAAGGCCCTGAATCTGCACTGGGTGTCCCCTCAAGGCCCTGAATCTGTACTGGATGTCACTTCAAGGCCATGAATCTGTACTGGGTGTCACCTCAAGGCCGTGAATCTGTACTGGGTGTCACCTCAAGGTCCTGAATCTGCGCTGGGTGTCACCTCAAGGCCCTGAATCTGTACTGGGTGTCACCTCAAGGCCGTGAATCTGCACTGGGTGTCACCTCGAGGCCGTTAATCTGTACTGGGTGTCACCTCAAGGCCCTGAATCTGCACCGGGTGTCACTTCAAGGCCCTGAATCTGTACTGGGTGTCATCTCAAGGCCAGGAGTCAGCACTGGGTGTCACCTCAAGGCCAGGGATCTGCACTGGATGTCACCTCAAGGCCAGGAGTCTGCACTGGGTGTCCCCTCAAGCAGGAGTCTGCACTAGGTGTCATCTCAAGGCCTGGAGTCTGCACTGGGTTTCCCCTCAAGGCCCTGAATCTGCACTGGGTGTCACCTCAAGGCCCTGAATCTGCGCTGGGTGTCACCCCAAGGCCCTGAATCTGCACTGGGTGTCACCTCAAGGCCCTGAATCTGCGCTGGGTGTCCCCTCAAGGCCCTGAATCTGTACTGGGTGTCATCTCAAGGCTGTGAATCTGCACTGGGTGTCACCTCAAGGCCCTGAATCTGTACTGGGCGTCACCTCAAAGCTGTGAATCTGCACTGGGTGTCACCTCAAGGCCCTGAATCTGTACTGGGTGTCATCCCAAGGCTGTGAATCTGCACCGGGTGTCACCTCAAGGCCCTTAATCTGTACTGGGTGTCATCTCAAGGCCAGGAGTCTGCACTGGGTGTCCCCTCAAGGCCAGGAGTCTGCACTGGATGTCACCTCAAGGCTGGGAGTCTGTACTGGGTATCCCCTCAAGGCCAGGAGTCTGCACTGGGTGTCACCTCAAGGCCAGGAGTCTGCACTAGGTGTCATCTCAAGGCCTGGAGTCTGCACTGGGTTTCCCCTCAAGGCCAGGAGTCTGCACTGGGTGTCACCTCAAGGCCAGGGATCTGTACTGGGTGTCACCTCAAGGCCCTGAATGTGTACTGGGTGTCACCTCAAGGCCGTGAATCTGTACTGGGTGTCATCCCAAGGCTGTGAATCTGCACTGGGTGTCACCTCAAGGCTGTGAATCTGCACTGGGTGTCACCTCAAGGCCCTGAATCTGTACTGGGCGTCACCTCAAAGCTGTGAATTTGCACTGGGTGTCACCTCAAGGCCATTAATCTG
>NW_025194929.1:2846-4263 GCF_004010195.1 Chiloscyllium plagiosum | reverse complement strand
CGCCGTTCCACACCGCCACCAGCCTGACCATCCCCACCGTTGCACACCGGTCCCAGTCTGATACTCACTGCCGTTCAACACCGCCCTCAGCGTTACCCTCACCGCTGTTCAACACCGCTCCCAGCCTGATCCTCACCCACGTTCACACACCACCACCTGCCTGACCCTCTCTGCCGTCCACACACTGCCCCCAGCCTGACCCTCACCGCTGTCCAAACACTGCCCCCAGCTTGAACCTCACTGCCATCCATCCATCGGCCGCAACCTGATACTCACTGCTGCCCACACACTGACCCCAGCCTGACCCTCAGTGCCATCCACACACTGCCCCCAGCCTGACCATCACGGCCGTCCACACACCACCCCCAGCCTGACCCTCACCACCGCACACACCACCCCCAGCCTGACCCTCACCACCATCCACACACTGCCCCAGCATGACCCTCGTCGCTGTCCACACACCGTCCCGAGCCTGAACCTCACCTCCATCCAAACACCACCTCCACTCTGACCCTCACTGCTGTCCACACACAGCCTCCAGCCTGACCCCCACCGGTGTCCACCCTCTGCATGCAGCCTCAACCTCACCGCTGTTCAACCCCACCACCAGTCTAAACTTCACCGACGTCCACACACCGCCCCAGCCTGACCTTCACCGCTGTTCAAACCCACCTCCAGCCTAAACCTCACCGACTTCCACACACCGCCCCAGCCTGACCCTCACCACCGCCCACATACCACCACCAGCCTGACCCTCACTGCATCCTCACACTGCCCTCATCCTGACCCTCACTGCCATCCACACACCGCCCCCTGCATGACCCTTACTGTCGTCCACACACCACCCCCTGCATGACCCTTACTGTCGTCCACACATCGCATGCAGACGGACCCTCACCGCCCTCCACATTCTATCCCCAGCCTGACCCTCAACACCATCTGGACTCCAAGCCTGTCCCACACTGCCGTCCACACGCCGCCCCCAGCCTCATCCTCGCTGCAGTCCAAAACTGCCCCTAGCCTGACCCTCACTGCCATCCAACAACGGCCCGAGCTTGACCCTCTCAGCCACCCACACACCTCCCCAGTCTAACGCCCACCGCTGTCCCAAGACTGACCCTCACTGCCGCCCTCATACCGCCCACAGACTGACACTCATTGCCGTCCTCACGCCACCCCCAGCCGGTCCCTCACCACCACCCCACGCCGCCTCCAGCCTGACCCTTTACAGTCGTCCACACTCCTCCCCCAGCTTGACTCTCACTGTCATCCACACTGCGCCCCCGGCCTGATCCTCACCGACGTCCACACACCGCCGACAGCCTGACCTTCGCTGCCATCCACACACCACCCACAGTGTAAAGCTCACTGCCAGCCACACTCCGCCCCCAGCCTGACCCTCATCGCTGTCCACACA
>NW_025194929.1:0-1114 GCF_004010195.1 Chiloscyllium plagiosum | reverse complement strand
GGTAACCACCAGATAACTGTTCTGATTTACAGGGAATTTGTGGGAACTTGCATGTGCAATTTCTCAAAACTACATTTTATCAATAAGGAAACCCCAGATGTCAGTGGTTAATATCACTTCCATGTCATGGTTTGTCATCAGAAAGTGCAAGATAGTTTTAATAAACATAAGAACATGAGCAGGCCTTTCAGTCCCTCAAGACTGTTCCACCATTCAGTGGTATCATGGCTGATCTGCGGCCTCATTCCATTTATGTGCTTTTGGCCCATATCCCTTAATATATTTATTTAACAAAAATATCTCTATCTCAAATTTAAAACTAACTACTGATCCAGCATCCACAATCATTTGTTCCAAACCTTGAGCACCCTCTGTATAGAAGAGCTTCTTACCATCTCTCCTGAACAGTCTGGCCCTCATTCTCAGAATATGCCCCTAGTTCTAGAATCCCTAATCATGCAAATAGTTTATCTTCATCTACCCTGTCTTTTCCTGAAGATCTTGAAGATTTTGATCAGATCACCCCTTACCATCTGAATTCTTGAGAAAATGGGCATAATTTGTTTAATCTCTCCTCATACGTTTTGCTCCAGATGAATGATTAAATTCCTCCAATACAACAGTGAGTGTACCTCAACATTATTTCATTAGCTGTGTCGGCTTTGGGACGCACAGTGATTGTAAATTGAGGTCTTTCTTTTGATTAATTCAGGATCAGCACAAGTGACAAGAGCTTACTGAATCAAATGCCAAACAAATAATTCACAAATGTAAATTTTAAACTGTGTAGAGATATAGACAATAGACAATAGGTGCAGGAGTAGGCCATTCTGCCCTTCGAGCCAGCACCACCATTCAGTATGATCATGGCTGATATTAAGCAATCTTGTGTCACTTTGATTTGATGGAAAGTTTTAGTAACTGGGTCTCACAATTTTTCTCAAATATATGAGGGTGGAGTTTGCAGCTGGTTTATAAGAGCTGTGGTTAGACCAACTTCACTTTGTGTGAACGCTGGAAAGATGGATTTGGATTTGTACAGAACTGAACCGAGGAGGCTGGATGAGTTCATTAAACAAAACCTGGAGCCGAATGAATTTAACATTGAATTGAG
>NW_025194928.1:0-4262 GCF_004010195.1 Chiloscyllium plagiosum | reverse complement strand
AAACCTGTTAGAAAACTTGAAAATATTCAGTAAAATGAGATGTACATCATAATTTAATCCATTATTTCTTACTGCCTATATACAATAACAAAAACTTTCAGGTCTACACCGGAAAGCATTGATTTTCCAGCCAATTCTCAATATAAATATCTGAATGCTACTCGTTTCAACAATCAAAGTAATCACAGCCTCATCGATTAAGAGATATCTAAGACATTTCACTAATAATTACTGTTTATGTCGACACATTGGTCGTTCAAACATTAATGAGATTTCTCATTAATATTCAGTTCACTCGCAGCATATTAATAATTTAGTTATTGTTAATATATAATAATGTATCAATCCAGTAAGGGATATAACAGTGCAATTATGGCTCAGTCCATTAACTGATGGAAAGATATTGTTGTGTTCACTCTCCCAATTATTGTGAATATCGATGTGCATTTTGATTTGATTTGATTATAGTTTTCTTCAACGTGAAGATTTATTGTATTTCTGATCAGTTATAGTTAAATATTTTAAAGCTAAAAAAATTCAAATTTGTGACTTTTTTGTCAACAAGAAAAAAGAATTTATATGCGCACGTTCTTTTCTTTATCAGAGTAAATCTTGAATTGTTGAAAGTTATACATCTGTATAAGGAAGGGGAGCTGCCTGCAGCTGAATAGTCACATTGAATGATTTTTTTGCGATTACATCCTGCTACTTATCATTCTAGTTATCTTTTCATTATAAGAAAAACTGCTTTAAACATATTCCGTAATTGTATTTTTCATGAATTTACAAAAAGCGCACGATATGTGTATTTATCTTTCTTTCAATTGCTGTGATTTTAATTTTTAAGTAAAAGCATATATGCTTAGTACCATCATTATTGTGAATTGCCATTTCATTCTCAGTCCATTGCACACAGAAACAATCTAATTAATTCCCATCCCAATTATCGGAATGAATACTGATTAGTTTTCATTTGAGTAATCACAATTGATTATAATCCCACCCTTCCTTCTTAGGAACATAATGAAAGACACTTGTGGATCTCTAGTAGCGTCACACCTATGAGACGAGGAGGTGTGGGTTCAGTTCCCATCTCCAACAGAGATATGCTAGAGCAGTTTAGAATGGTGATTAGAAAATATCTAGGCAGAGTTTAAGTTGATTTTCAATCCAGTATTGGATCTGCCTCTGTCTGTTGTTCATTCCAATAATCTCCCAATCTGCAATTTATTATCTTCAGGTCATTAATAAAAATATGTATCACATTACATTATATCTAAACTTTAGATTTGAGGACACTGCAGTTTTTAACATTTTAAAGTATCTAAGTAATGAAAATCATTTTATTTAATCAAAATACATCCAAGTATTATCCATATGGTGGGCAACAGGATTTTACTTCCAGTCAGCTCAAGAATGTTCAAATATTGTTTATTCTGTGAACTTAATTCTGCAGAAGAGTTTCAATAAACATTTAACACATCATTATTATGCATTTCAACACCTCACGTACACCAATCCTTATTCTCTTGGCCGAGCAGATGAAGAGATCAAGATCACCTGATGAAGAGGCAGCACCTTGAAAGTTAGTGCTTCCCAATAAACCTGTTGGAATCTAACCGAGTGTCATTTGATTTTTAACATTGCTCACCCCAGTTCAAATCCGGCATCTCTAAATCATTGTTTCACAAAGGAATTCTCATAATTTTTAAAAAGAAAATATGACTTTAATTAAGAACTTTAACGCGATTATTAATCCCTTCCTGCATAAGCAAGATATCTCAATGTCAATGAAATCAATGCTCACACAATAGGGCACTTACAGCCACACAAATGTCTTCCTGGCCATCTAATTACTGCTCAGGAGAAAAACCGGAGGAAGTATCTTATCGTTCCTGAGAACAAGAGCCACAATAAACATTTGGTGACCAGTTCCATCCAATAAATGCATTTGATTTCTTACATTTTGGTTCAGTAATTGCACACAAAATATTTAGCTAAAACCAATAACCATGTTTTATTACAAATGATCGAGGATGCTAACATCAACATATTTGGTAGTTTGCCAATCAAGGTTGCAGCTGAAGTCTTGCAAAATAAAATAATTTAATTTCGGCTTAGTACAACTGTAGGTGAAAGCATGTTGATTTTGCACATTAAAAACCTTTATCTGATTATTCAGAGAAAATACTGAAATGTTGTACTGTAAATTTAATTTATTTTGACTTTCTTTTACGAAGACAATCATGTGAATTGCTTCTCATTTTCTTCTTAGTTCTGATACACATGTCAACATATTTACAATATTAACTCTTTATGAATAATGAAAGAGTTTTCTCTGCAAGAACGACATGAAGATGTTCAAGGTCCCCTAATTACTGTTGAGCAGAATACTCTTCATAAGGGTCTTATTGTCTTAACAGATGCTTTTAATGACCTTGATTTTATTTCTGACTGGTGTTTTTGTGACTGATGTGTTTTCAAACCATGTGCAACGCATAAGGATTTGTTTCAATTTGTTATAAGAAAAAAAAACTGCTTTCCATGTTGATTTCTAATTATTTTTTACTCCCGAGTTATTTGTCGATGTGCAATAATCACAAAATTATGGAAGATCCCTGTATCTTATGTTCACCGGAATATGCACTTTCACAATCTACTTATTTACTTCCTACGTCTGGCATGAATGTCTAAACATTGATCATGAACAAAGAGAGTTGTAAATTAAAGCTACATCTCAAAAAGCAAACCAATGGATGGAAACATGTAATTCTTGTAATCCTGCATTTTTGAACCAAAAGCAAATTCTGCTGAAAAATCACTGAATGGCTCATTTTTGTGAATCATAAAGCTAGCTACCATATTATATTTATCAGTTTACCGATCTTAATGAATATCCAATCATCATCACAACAAAGTGCTTTTAAAATATTGAATTTTTTTAGATTACAACGTAATTTTCCAGTCACTGCCATGACAATAATTGCACAATTATTGGAGTTAGTCTTTCTAACAAATATAGTGCTTTTCGCATTTTAATTGCATCAATTGTTTCTTAGTACGAACACAACAACATAAAAATCAATTTACTGTTCAGGTGAACGATCCCATAATGGAACCAATGACTTCTCATTCGAAGCCTCATTGTAAATATCTGATGATTGCTCATTTGAATGATCGAGGTAATCTCAGCCTGAAGCATTCAGAGAAGTGTAATTTCTTTTCATTAGAATAATTCCTAATCGTTTCTCCACATTGCTCAGTGAAATAATTAACTGAGATTTCTCAGCATTCTTAAATGAAATTATATAATTTTGACAATTCAATTGTTGCTATTATCTAATCATTGCTCAATATATTTCAGGGTATGACTACGAAATTATGGCTCATAAATTAAATAAAATAAACATTTTGCAGTGGGCATTGTGAATATCAATTTTTATTTTAACCGTGGAAACAGTTGAATTGATTTAATTATGTTCAACTTCAATGTTAACATTTACTGTATTTATAAACACAATACAAGTTAATCACTTTTCATGGAACAAAATCATTTAAAATTTTTATGACTGTTTGAAATACAACAAAAGGAACTAACATCTCTTTATTGTTTCATGAAATAGTCATAGTACATTTTAAACTTTGGGAAGTTGAACATTTCTGGAAAGAAGGGGAGTTGTCTTCAGATGAATAGTCGCATTGAGTAACTAATTCATTTATTTTCCTAATCATTTATGTTGCAAATGCATATTAATTTTCTTTTCATTCTGTGACAAACAGCATTGAGCATATGGAACTATTTGATTGATTGAGTTTCGTTCATCAGTGTACACTGATCAAATGATTAGGTTTTTTCTTATCATGAATAATCACGAGATTCATATTTAATTAAAGTCATTATTGCTTTGTTACATTATTACTGTAAATTATTAAATTGTTTTGTCAATACATTACACACAGGACATACGCAATTAATTCCCATTCAAATAATTACAAAAAACATCTGATTAATTTTCATTTGAGTTGCTGCCGTAAGCATGTGACTGTACGCCTGCCCTTCCCGGATGGTAATATTATGACGGGTCTTTGTGGAGTTCTGACAGTGTCTCTACCACAAGATCAGGAGGAATGATTTCAATTTCCACCTTCAGTGGAGATGTGCCAAAGCAGCTCGGAAATTTCATTAGAATTTCACTAATAAAATGATGCATCTAATTCTGCTGTTCTACATTCCTTGGTAAAATAGTTGACGATGTTGCAAC
>NW_025194927.1:0-4262 GCF_004010195.1 Chiloscyllium plagiosum | reverse complement strand
ACTGCTACTACACCCAGAGGGTATTTTTTCTGAGAATTCAGGCTCAATCTGAGTGAGTGATGTGAGGACTTTCAAGGGGCAATTACTTTGTTCAGGCATTTACACAATATGTTGAAGGAATTTAGAACGCCACACGTGGAATACAAATTCTCACGACAAGCAGTCTCGACTATGTCATTGGTCATTACAAATTGATCATAGTCATCTCTATGAGGCAGCATGGATCATAGGACAGCTGCAGGCCACAATCACAAAGGAAGTCCCAGATTTGATAAGCTACATAAGGGCGTGGAACTGATTTCCTCTCACTCTGAACTGTATTTATTCACCATATTGCTTGCATATATAAGGCTGCCTTTCTTGGGAGATGTGGAGTTTTTTTGCTGGAGGTAGAAGAGTAAGGATCCAGCAATCCTACTGTATTTGTGTGATATGGCTTATGCTGCAAAGCTCCATGCAGAGACATCCCATGCATCTCCTTGTCAGAGTACTCCATTTCCCATTGTTTGGGGGAGTATTTGAAATCATCATTTGTGAGTGATGTGGATGCTGAGTGCTCGCATGATTAGCAAGCTGTTCTGTTTCTGATATTGTGACCAACAGATCCAGCCAGAAAAGGGGTTAATCTCACTGTGGCTACATTGAAACAAAGATACAGAGAAATTACAGATGAGCAAATGCGCAGCAAGCCCAGGAAAGTAGCTGCTGGACATTCTTCACATGAAGACATTGCATCTGAAAGTCAACTTAGGATGCAATGGCGGTACAGAATCTATCGCCTTCAATGTCTTTTCCTATAGATGAGCAAGGTACTTCACGACCTACAGCCTAGGACACTGTTACAGAATTCTGACACCTGCTGCAGCCGAGTGGTACAGTCAAGACAGAGTGTTGCAAGAGTTTACACCCTATGCCTTGTACAACTGGTGCATGCAAAGAAAGGATGTGATAGACATTGAAGAATTAGTCTCCACCTTGGACAGCAATCACCAACATTTCCAGGCACACTCCATGGGCAGTGACTGCCTGTATCCAGCTGTTAATGGAGGTTGGCATTTGACTGTACAAATTTCGCCGCATCAATATGGAACATCTTTGACCCACTTACAACACATCCCTCCACTTCAATGCTGCACTGGCATCTTCCATTGCATTGCAATTGCCAGGACACATTGCACACAGGGCAAATACCCATTGAATGGATTTTTGTTGAACAGTGATTTTGTCTTGCCTTGCTGTTCAGCACAGACACAAAACCAGTCATGACTGTCAGCAGTCACTATTTAAGCAGTTGGACAGGTTGCTTTATTGTAGTGTGGCTATGTCAATGTCACACCTACATCATATGCCAGCAGTTGACAGCAAATTCACTGCATGTGCTTCAGGCAAATGCCACATCTCCAACTGTAAGGAACATGGTCCCGAGTAAAGTCAGAGAGGTCTATCATCAATAAGGTGCCCCCCCACAGTCAGTAAAGGACAACATCTGAAGGCTAGGACACAGTCAGTTCACCATTTGGGGTGATAAGGGTCAGGGATTCTGTATCTGTATTGCCTGCAATGTGGGCTACAGTCAGCCCAAAAGGTCCAGTGTAACCAGTCAGGAGATTAGCAGTAAGTTGGTCAGGGAACTAAATAGAGATCAGGCAGGGGTCTGGTCACTCATCAATCAGGGCTGTTCATTCAAGTCAGTCAGGGGTGTGGGCCATGATTAGACCTGGAGGTCAGCTCAATGAAAATAAAAAGGATTTATCAGGGGCCACTGCTGCCGTAAGGAAGCTGGGAAGTCAACTGTGAAAGGAGGCAAGTAAATGTAGAAGGGTGGGAGATCATAGTGTGGGAGGATATGAGTTATTCAGGATAAGCTTCAGGATAAAATGTGGGAAACTCATCTATACAATTCTCTGTGCTAGCAATCTGCGTAATTATAATGAAGTTCTAACTTATATCCACTGAACTGTCACTGCTAAATATCCGTATTGAGAAGCTTTAAAATGATTTATTAAATGCTTGGCAGGATTAGTGAGGCCCCAAAAATGAATGCCATCCTAGCTGAGGTGGAGATGTATTTGTGAAATATTTGACCTTCAACCCCAGCCATTTGGCCACAGCATAACAAGTTGCTGACATGTTTATCACATGATGTGTGAGGTCATCATGTCAACTTTATCCCTCTGTGTGCAGTCTCAGTGCAAACTATTTGAACAGCCTAATAGGCTAGGTTTGGGCAAGAGTTATTCAAAACAACATAAGAGAGTAGAGATTTGTACTTATCATCTGGTTGTAAGTCTGGTGGGGCAGTCCACATACCTTTTACGAAACTCAACTTATTTCTGTTCAGTTTAATTGATTGAAAATCAGACAGAATCAATAAGCCACCTCTGATCAACTCTGCCAGATTACTTTTCATGCACTTAAAATAAAAGTTTACCTTCACTCTATCTTAAACAGCAAGCATACAATGTGAACTTTAAAATATTGAAGGAACATGAAGAACAAATAATACTCTAGAACTTGCATGGGCACAATATAACTGCACAACAAATTTTAATGAACTTGTAGCAATTTGTTTTAAGCTACATCTGGAGTCAGGACTGAGGGCTAAGTGTTGTCTCAGGTTTTATAGGCTGGGTTGAGTCAAGTTACTGCGCTATTAATAAAACTCATATGTGAAATGATACATGGTATGCAGGAACATTCCTGTTTTGCAACTGCAGCAGAAAGGTCTGTCCCAGTCTGAACTGATAGGCTTTGCACTTTGGAAAGGATTGTCCACTGCTAGTCTTAATGCTAACAGCAGGAGTAGACTATTCAGCCTGTCAATCATGCTTCATCTCCCAATATAATCATGGCCAATCTCTATCCCAACGCCAATTTCACACTGTCTTTTTATACCTCTTGATGGCTTTAATATCTGAAAATTGACCGAATGCTTTCTGTAATATACTCTGTGACCTGGCCTCCACAACCTTCTGTGGTAGAGAGGTCCACAAACTGACCACTCTCTGAGAAATCTTACAGATGATAATACTTGATTGCAGGCAATATTAGTGTTCATTTTCAGAGTCTCCCTCAGTCGTAAGGCATCCCACAGAAGAGGTGGATGAAAAATGGACACTGAGTTGGAAGGAGAAAATGGGAAAGAGGTGGAGGGACAGTTAGAGAAATGGATGGGCAGCTGAGCTTGCATGGAGTGCTTGATAGCATCCTGGTAACTGAGCCATGGATAGGCATTCTCTAAGTTCAGAGCTGATTGAAGATGCAGGTGAAAGCCTTGCTGAGCTGGTGAAAGTAGAACTGATGATCTCCAGAGCTGGCCTCTTGTTAACAAAGAATCTTTGTGAGCTGAGAGGTTTATATATGGATGGAAGAATCAGTAACTGATCCATTGCTCTTTCTAATGTTAACTTTATCCTAATATTTAACAATAACAGGGGCTCCTGTCATTAATACTCTGCTGCAATTACATACCATTCAGTAAACATGATCAATCATCAGATGCAATCCATTTGCTGTAGGTAGACCCACAATACCGTTCCAGGAATTCCAGGATTTTGCCCAAAGACCCCGAAGGAATGGTAATATATTTCCAAGTCAGGATGGTGAGTGACTTGGAGGGAAACTTGCAGGTGTTGGTGTTCCCATGTATCTGCTGCCCTTGTCCTTCTAGAAGCAAGTTGTTGGAAGATTCTGTCAAAGGATCTTTGGCATGTTTCTGCAGCACACATTATAAATAGCACACACTGTTGTTACTGGTGGTGGAGGGAATGGATGCTTGTGAATGTGGTGTTAAATCAAGCGGGCTACTTTGTAGGGGATGATGTCAGCCTTCTTGAGTGTTACTGTAGCTGCACCCATCCAGGCAGCTGGGGAGTATTCCATCACACTCCTGACTTAGAACATAGAACATAGAACATAGAACAGTACAGCGCAGTTCAGGCCCTTCAGTCCATGATGTTGTGCCGAGCATTTATCTTAATCTAAGATCAGCCTAACCTACATACCCCTCAATTTACTACCGTCCATGTGCTTGTCCAGCATCTTCAAGACTGGTGTCTTGAAGGTGGTGAACAGACTTTGGGAAGTCAGGAGATGAGTTACTCGCTGCAGTATTCCTAGCCTCTGACCAGCTCTTAAGAATATAGAACAGTACAGCACAATACAAGCCCTTCAGCCCTCAATATTGTGCCCACCTGTAAGATCAAACCAACCTACTTACCCTACATTTAACTATCATCCATGTGCCTATCCAAGAGTCACTT
>NW_025194926.1:1276-4261 GCF_004010195.1 Chiloscyllium plagiosum | reverse complement strand
ACAAACTGACAGATGACGAATCTAAAGAAGCAGACCTGAATCTACAGGGAGCAGTGATATACTCCGTAATACCTGCAATTCTAGATCTTCAGGGTGCCCCGTCGTTTATTGCAAATGAGGAAAAGAAACTAAAAGATTTTGGAGCTGCAAAAACAGCGGATAGGCACTGGATGTTACCCGATGGGAGAGAAATGTTGAATAAAATGACGATGCGAGAAATTATGGCTGTCTTACATCAGGGGTCTCACTGGGGAGTGCAAGCAATGTGTGATTTAGTCTTAAGGAAATATGGGTGCAAAGGAATATGTACAATAATCAACAGATATGTGAGGAATGCACAGCATGTAAAAAGTAAACAAGAAGGCATAAAGGAAACAAGTACCAGGAGGGAGAAAACTTGGCTAAGGCCATTTCAGAGCATTCAGATCGAATATACCGAATTACCCCGATTGGGAAGACTGAGGTACATGCTGGTAATGGTTGACCACCTTTCAGGATGGGTGGAGGCGCACCCTTTAGACACTGCCACCACAAGTGTGGTGTCCAAGATATTACTTGAACACATAATCTCCAGATACGGGATAGTGGAATGCATAGATTCAGATCAGGGAACTAATTTGACTTCCAGGGTACTCTGGGGAGTGATGAAGCGGTTAGGAATCTCGTGGGAGTTCCACATCCCTTGGCACCCACCTTCATCAGGAAACGTTGAGAGAATGAACGAGACATTCAATAAACAGTTATCTAAATTAGTAGCAGAAATCAGACTCCCTTGGACTAAGTGTTTGCCTATAGCCCTTTTGCGAGAGCGAACGGACCCAAGGAAAGATATGGGGCTTAATCCTCATGAGATATTATTTGGCTTGCCCTATCAAGGATCGAAAGGAGAACTGTCAACCCCGATACTAAAGATTTGTTCTTAAAGAAGTATATACTGGGCCTGTCGTCCTCTTCGTCTTTGCTCAGGAAAGGAAGTTTATTGGCACATACTGCACCCCTTAAATTCACCGTCCATTTCATCCAAACGGGGAATTGGGTCCTAGTCAAATCATGGACTGAGACTAAATTACAACCAGGCTGGGAGGGGTTGTACCAAGCACTCTTAACCACTGAAACCCCGATAAGAACGGAAGAAATAGTCTGGACTCACTACACTCGGCTTAAAGGGCCAGTGGAACCTTCAGTTGAGAGAGAAGTCTGGACATTGGAAACGACAAAAGAACCACTTAAACGTAAGCTAAAAAGACTTTAAAGAGCGAGTGCGGGATAGTTTCTGTAGTATTGTATGCTAGGTCTCTCGGCGCTTCAATGCCACTGTAGAATGGGAACAATGTTTAGGTACACTCTATGAGCCTGGAAATGTGTTGCTGGAGAAGCGCAGCAGGTCAGGCAGCATCTAGGGAACAGGAGAATCGACGTTTCGGGCATTAGCCCTTCTTCAGGAGCTTGTCTTGTCATAGGATTCTGTCAGGCTATTGTGTGGTCATCTTACTAAGTGATAACAGTTCCAGAAAGTACAAATCCACAAGGCATAGAAACAGATACCTGCAGTCTGGTGGATTGTGGAGATGTAAGAAATCTTTGGCAACACAGTAACTCAGAGATACACCTTAGTTTCTAATGAAAAGATCCCGAAAGGGGCGCATGGGATAAGACTAATGGGAAGAAAATATCTCGGAGAGAGAAGTGTAAGAGATATTTTTGGAATAAAGAATGTAAAGAATGGCGGAGGCCGGAAGTCCTCAGAGTTGATCCCTTTATTAATCCTCTCGTTGCAGTACATCAAGGCCCTTTCCGGCCAACTCTTGACTGTCCGGATAAAAAAAGCGTAACCCAATATATTTAACAACAAAGAAAACCTCATGGTATGAAGCAGTTTTAGGGGAAGAAACCGATCAGGTCCAGTTAGACCAAATATTTGGGATACAGATGAAATCAGACGGGAAGAATTTCCTGGAATGTTGTTTTAAAATATAGGTGAAAGACAGAACCCGAGTAAGAGAAAGGAATAGTAGAGACCCTTACTCTGACCCTAAGGTGATAAAAATTGCAAAGGTAAAGGACTGAAAGCAGACCATTGAAGTAGAAACAACTGGGGATACAAACGCCTGTGTTGAATGGGTAAACTACACTGTGAAAAGTTTGAATTAAAACAATTGTGCCTCTGGGAGACCAGAGGCATGTGCCTCTGGGAGACCAATGGCCCAGGTTGTCCCCTTTCTGCTCGGGTGGAAGCGAGACAGGAGGGGTATGGCATGCACGATATCCCTGTATTAGGATAAGATGACAAGAAGTAATAAAGATTGTATACTCCTTCTATTAAAGTTCCCTCCTTTTAAGAAGGAAGGCTAAAAGACACCCCATCCCCGCCCCAACACCATGTTTCTGCCATGGTCGGAAATCACACATGGTGTGTAAACAGGCATAATTCGGTCCAGATATTTGGGGAACTGAAATAATGTCCCGAAATTGAGTACGTTAGAGAAAAGGGAGGGAACTCCTCTGTATGAAGGATTCCCTGAGTGGATCTGTGGTAGTACTGCAGAGGGAAAATATTGAGACCCACCCTACCTCCAGATTGGATGGGCACGTGTGCAATTGCACACTTGGTAATACTGTTCACCCTCCATTTAAAAAGAAAGAAATAATAAAGGAAGCGGGAGTATGTAAGAGATTACTATTGGGTACTTCGTTTGTGAGTCCCAAGAGGGGTACCTGATGATTCCAACATTTGTAACCAGATCACGGCAGCGTTTGAATCAGTACTCTTCTGATGGGTAACAGACAACAAAAATGTGGACTGGATAAATTATATTTTCTATAATCAGCAAAAGTTCATCAATTACACTAGAGACGCAATTAAATGTATAGCCGAACAACTTGATGCATTCAGAAGAAGGGCATCGGAGAACAGAATGGATCTACATATGAGACTAGCAGAAAAAGGGTGTGTGTGTGTTATGTTAGGAGGGAGCTGTTGTACCT
>NW_025194926.1:0-1090 GCF_004010195.1 Chiloscyllium plagiosum | reverse complement strand
AATATAATAAAGATAAAAAAGGGGGAAATTGTGCGATATAGTTAAACCAGTCTCACTTATGCAACTATAATTGCTTATTAACATCAGTATATAATTGTTTCAGCTAAGTTAATAATTGTTAATTAAATAAAATAAACTAACACAGGAATTAAAACTATGTGGAAGGATTATATAGTTACTTTTCATTCGCTAAAATGTGCATACAGGAATTAAATGTGCCTGCAAACAATGGAAGATGTTACAGCCGAGCAGGTAAGGTGCAAAAGAACATCAGGATATGCCAAGCTCAGCACATTTCCCTCATGTCAGCACTGAAGCTGGCCACGTCACTTACAAATAAGGGATGGGATAAATAGAGGTGAGGGTCGCCCAGCCTGGAGTAGGAGGAGAAGTAAACAGGTTGGCGCACAGGTAGGCAGGAGCAAAACGCACGAAGGAATATTGATAGGTTTAAAGGCCAATGAGGTAAACGGGAAAGTACCGAGAATTAAACTGCATAAATTGTGGAATAATTCCTGTATCAGGGTGCCGACTTGTTCGCAACCTTCCTTTCAAGAACGCTTCAATATAATTCACTGCTTCAGAATTTGACTGGGACTGAAATTTATAATGTTGTGTGCTTTGTTTCTCACAAAGGGGATATGTGATGTGTCAGGGCAGAGGTGATGGAAGGAGGGGAGCGGTTTGCATTTTTGTTGAGGGCGAGTATTCAAGCAATAGTCAAGGTGGAATAACTGAATGATCATCCACTGAGGCTTTGTGGATCGAGCTAAGCACTAAGTAGAGGATAGTGACGTTATAATATAAGCCCCCCAAACAGTCAATTAAAAGAACAAGTATGCAGGGTGACTGGGGAGACTTGCAGGAGCAGTTGTCATTGAAGGGGATTTTAATTTTCCCAAAATAGACGGTGATTGCCAGAGAATGAAGGGCTTAGATAGGTTGGAATTTGTTAAGTACGTTCAGGAAGGTTTCCTCTCGCAGTATCGAGGATCCTTCTCTAAAAGGGGCACAACTCAATTTACTCTTGGGATATTAGGCAGGGCAGGTGACTGAAGTGACAGTGGGGGAGCACTTTGGGACCAGTAAC